>NW_025233520.1:5265-8020 GCF_018294505.1 Triticum aestivum | reverse complement strand
ATCGTGGAAATCACTCCGGGACCCCAAAACAGTGAGTAATAGTATACAAAAAAGGCAAGAATCGGACAAAAATGTAAGTGTTGATGACCAAAACGTAAACGCAGCCCGCGGTTAGTTAATTGTTGAAATCACTTCGATACCCCAAAACAGTGCGTAATACTCCACGAAATGGGCCAGAATCGGCCAAAACTGCGATTGTTGATGAGTGACACATAAATGCACCCCGGTGTTCGTCAATCATGGAAATCACGCCGAGACCCAAAAACAGAGTAATAGTCCAAGAAACGGGCCAGAATCGGCCAAAACTGTGAGTGTGGATGACCGACACGTAAATGCACCCCGTGGTTCGTTAATCGTGGAAATCACTCCGGGGGCCCAAAAAAGAGAGTAATAGTCCATGATACGGGCCAGAATCAGCCAAAACTATGAGTATTGATGACCGACACGTAAGCGCGCCTTGGGGTTCAACAACTATGGAAATCACTTCGGGACCTGAAAACAGTGAGTAGTAGTCCACAAAACACATTAGAATTGGCCAAAATTGTGAGTGTTGCTGACCGACACGTAAACACAACCCGGGGTCATTTCGGGACCCCATAAGTTATAGTCCAAGAAACGGGCCAGAATCGGCCCAAACTGCGATTGTTGATGACTTACACTTAAGCGCACCTTGGGGTTCAACAACCATGGAAATCGCTTTGGGGCCCCAAAACAGTGAGTAACAGTCCACGAAACGGGTCAGAATCGACAAAAACCGCGATTGTTGATAACCAACCCGTAAGCGCACCCAAGGGTTCCTTAATCATGGAAATCACTCCGGGGCCCCAAAAAAGTGAGCAATAGTCCACGAAACGGGCCAGAATCGGCCAAAACTGTGAGTGTTGATGACCGACACGTAAACGCACGCCGGGGTTCGTTAATCGTGGAAATCACTCCGGGACCCCAAAACAGTGAGTAATAGTATACAAAAAAGGCAAGAATCGGACAAAAATGTAAGTGTTGATGACCGAAACGTAAACGCACCCCGCGGTTAGTTAATTGTTGAAATCACTTCGATACCCCAAAACAGTGCGTAATACTCCACGAAATGGGCCAGAATCGGCCAAAACTGCGAGTGTTGATGAGCGACACATAAATGCACCCCGGTGTTTGTCAATCATGGAAATCACACCGAGACCCAAATACAGAGTAATAGTCCAAGAAACGGGCCAGAATCGGCCAAAACTGTGAGTGTGGATGACCGACACGTAAATGCACCCCGTGGTTCGTTAATCGTGGAAATCACTCCGGGGGCCCAAAAAAGAGAGTAAGAGTCCATGATACGGGCCAGAATCAGCCAAAACTATGAGTATTGATGACCGACACGTAAGCGCGCCTTGGGTTCAATAACTATGGAAATCACTTCGGGACCTGAAAACAGTGAGTAATAGTCCACAAAACACGTTAGAATTGGCCAAAATTGTGAGTGTTGCTGACCGACACGTAAACACAACCCGGGGTCATTTCGGGACCCCATAACTAAGTAATAGTCCAAGAAACGGGCCAGAATCGGCCCAAACTGCGATTGTTGATGACTTACACTTAAGCGCACCTTGGGGTTCAACAACGATGGAAATCACTTTGGGGCCCCAAAACGGTGAGTAACAGTCCACGAAACGGGTCAAAATCGACAAAAACCGCGAGTGTTGATAACCAACCCGTAAGCGCACCCAAGGGTTCCTTAATCATGGAAATCACTCCGGGGCCCCAAAAAAGTGAGCAATAGTCCACGAAACAGGCCAGAATCGGCCAAAACTGTGAGTGTTGATGACCGACACGTAAACGCACGCCGGGGTTCGTTAATCGTGGAAATCACTCCGGGACCCCAAAACAGTGAGTAATAGTATACAAAAAAGGCAAGAATCGGACAAAAATGTAAGTGTTGATGACCAAAACGTAAACGCACCCCGTGGTTAGTTAATTGTTGAAATCACTTCGATACCCCAAAACAGTGCGTAATACTCCACGAAATGGGCCAGAATCGGCCAAAACTGCGAGTGTTGATGAGTGACACATAAATGCACCCCGGTGTTCGTCAATCATGGAAATCACGGCGAGACCCAAAAACAGAGTAATAGTCCAAGAAACGGGCCAGAATCGGCCAAAACTGTGAGTGTGGATGACCGACACGTAAATGCACCCCGTGGTTCATTAATCGTGGAAATCACTCCGGGGGCCCAAAAAAGAGAGTAATAGTCCATGATACGGGCCAAAATCAGCCAAAACTATGAGTATTGATGACCGACACGTAAGCGCGCCTTGGGGTTCAACAACTATGGAAATCACTTCGGGACCTGAAAACAGTGAGTAATAGTCAACAAAACACGTTAGAATTGGCCAAAATTGTGAGTGTTGCTGACCGACACGTAAACACAACCCGGGGTCATTTCGGGACCCCATAACTAAGTAATAGTCCAAGAAACGGGCCAGAATCGGCCCAAACTGCGATTGTTGATGACTTACACTTAAGCACACCTTGGGATTCAACAACCATGGAAATCGCTTTGGGGCCCCAAAACGGTGAGTAACAGTCCACGAAACGGGTCAGAATCGACAAAAACCGCGAGTGTTGATAACCAACCCGTAAGCGCACCCAAGGGTTCCTTAATCGTGGAAATCACTCCGGGGCCCCAAAAAAGTGAGCAATAGTCCACGAAACGGGCCAGAATCGGCCAAAACTGTGAGTGTTGATGACCGACCGTAAACGCACGCCGGG
>NW_025233520.1:0-5102 GCF_018294505.1 Triticum aestivum | reverse complement strand
TCGTTAATCGTGGAAATCACTCCGGGACCCCAAAACAGTGAGTAATAGTATACAAAAAAGGCAAGAATCAGACAAAAATGTAAGTGTTGATGACCGAAACGTAAACGCACCACGCGGTTCGTTAATCGTTGAAATCACTTCGATACCCCAAAACAGTGTGTAATACTCCACGAAACGGGCCAGAATCGGCCAAAACTGCGAGTGTTGATGAGCGACACATAAATGCACCCCGGTGTTCGTCAATCATGGAAATCACGCCGAGACCCAAAAACAGAGTAATAGTCCAAGAAACGGGCCAGAATCGGCCAAAACTGTGAGTGTGGATGACCGACACGTAAATGCACCCCGTGGTTCATTAATCGTGGAAATCACTCCGGGGGCCCAAAAAAGAGAGTAATAGTCCATGATACGGGCCAGAATCAGCCAAAACTATGAGTATTGATGACCGAAACGTAAGCGCGCCTTGGGGTTCAACAACTATGGAAATCACTTCGGGACCTGAAAACAGTGAGTAATAGTCAACAAAACACGTTAGAATTGGCAAAAATTGTGAGTGTTGCTGACCGACACGTAAACACAACCCGGGGTCATTTCGGGACCCCATAACTAAGTAATAGTCCAAGAAACGGGCCAGAATCGGCCCAAACTGCGATTGTTGATGACTTACACTTACGCGCACCTTGGGATTCAACAACCATGGAAATCGCTTTGGGGCCCCAAAACGGTGAGTAACAGTCCACGAAACGGGTCAGAATCGACAAAAACCGCGAGTGTTGATAACCAACCCGTAAGCGCACCCAAGGGTTCCTTAATTGTGGAAATCACTCTGGGGCCCCAAAAAAGTGAGCAATAGTCCACGAAACGGGCCAGAATCGGCCAAAACTGTGAGTGTTGATGACCGACCGTAAACGCACGCCGGGGTTCGTTAATCGTGGAAATCACTCCGGGACCCCAAAACAGTGAGTAATAGTATACAAAAAAGGCAAGAATCGGATAAAGTGTAAGTGTTGATGACCGAAACGTAAACGCACCACGCGGTTCGTTAATCGTTGAAATCACTTCGATACCCCAAAACAGTGCGTAATACTCCACGAAACGGGCCAGAATCGGCCAAAACTGCGAGTGTTGATGAGCGACACATAAATGCACCCCGGTGTTCGTCAGTCATGGAAATCACACCGAGACCCAAAAACAGAGTAATAGTCCAAGAAACGGGCCAGAATCGGCCAAAACTGTGAGTGCGGATGACCGACACGTAAATGCACCCCGTGGTTCATTAATCGTGGAAATCACTCCGGGGCCCCAAAAAAGAGAGTAATAGTCCATGATACGGGCCAGAATCAGCCAAAACTATGAGTATTGATGACCGACACGTAAGCGCGCCTTGGGGTTCAACAACTATGGAAATCACTTCAGGACCTGAAAACAGTGAGTAATAGTCCACAAAACACGTTAGAATTGGCCAAAATTGTGAGTGTTGCTGACCGACACGTAAACACAACCCGGGGTCATTTCGGGACCCCATAACTAAGTAATAGTCCAAGAAACGGGCCAGAATCGGCCCAAACTGCGATTGTTGATGACTTACACTTAAGCGCACCTTGGGGTTCAACAACCATGGAAATCGCTTTGGGGCCCCAAAACGGTGAGTAACAGTCCACGAAACGGGTCAGAATCGACAAAAACCGCGAGTGTTGATAACCAACCAGTAAGCGCACCCAAGGGTTCCTTAATCGTGGAAATCACTCCGGGGCCCCAAAAAAGTGAGCAATAGTCCACGAAACGGGCCAGACTCGGCCAAAACTGTGAGTGTTGATGACCGACACGTAAACGCACGCCGGGGTTCGTTAATCGTGGAAATCACTCCGAGACCCCAAAACAGTGAGTAATAGTATACAAAAAAGGCAAGAATCTGAAAAAATGTAAGTGTTGATGACCGAAACGTAAACGCACCCCGCGGTTAGTTAATTGTTGAAATCACTTCGATACCCCAAAACAGTGCGTAATACTCCACGACATGGGCAAGAATCGGCCAAAACTGCGAGTGTTGATGAGCGACACATAAATGCACCCCGGTGTTCGTCAATCATGGAAATCACGCTGAGACCCAAAAACAGAGTAATAGTCCAAGAAACGGGCCAGAATCGGCCAAAACTGTGAGTGTGGATGACCGACATGTAAATGCACCCCGTGGTTCATTAATCGTGGAAATCACTCCGGGGGCCCAAAAAAGAGAGTAATAGTCCATGATACGGGCCAGAATCAGCCAAAACTATGAGTATTGATGACCGACACGTAAGCGCGCCTTGGGGTTCAACAACTATGGAAATCACTTCGGGACCTGAAAACAGTGAGTAATAGTCAACAAAACACGTTAGAATTGGCCAAAATTGTGAGTGTTGCTGACCGACACGTAAACACAACCCGGGGTCATTTCGGGACCCCATAACTAAGTAATAGTCCAAGAAACGGGCCAGAATCGGCCCAAACTGCGATTGTTGATGACTTACACTTACGCGCACCTTGGGATTCAACAACCATGGAAATCGCCTTGGGGCCCCAAAACGGTGAGTAACAGTCCACGAAACGGGTCAGAATCGACAAAAACCGCGAGTGTTGATAACCAACCCGTAAGCGCACCCAAGGGTTCCTTAATCGTGGAAATCACTCCGGGGCCCCAAAAAAGTGAGCAATAGTCCACGAAACGGGCCAGAATCGGCCAAAACTGTGAGTGTTGATGACCGACCGTAAACGCACGCCGGGGTTCGTTAATCGTGGAAATCACTCCGGGACCCCAAAACAGTGAGTAATAGTATACAAAAAAGGCAAGAATCGGACAAAAGTGTAAGTGTTGATGACCGAAACGTAAACGCACCACGCGGTTCGTTAATCGTTGAAATCACTTCGATACCCCAAAACAGTGCGTAATACTCCACGAAACGGGCCAGAATCGGCCAAAACTGCGAGTGTTGATGAGCGACACATAAATGCACCCCGGTGTTCGTCAGTCATGGAAATCACACCGAGACCCAAAAACAGAGTAATAGTCCAAGAAACGGGCCAGAATCGGCCAAAACTGTGAGTGCGGATGACCGACACGTAAATGCACCCCGTGGTTCATTAATCGTGGAAATCACTCCGGGGCCCCAAAAAAGAGAGTAATAGTCCATGATACGGGCCAGAATCAGCCAAAACTATGAGTATTGATGACCGACACGTAAGCGCGCCTTGGGGTTCAACAACTATGGAAATCACTTCGGGACCTGAAAACAGTGAGTAATAGTCCACAAAACACGTTAGAATTGGCCAAAATTGTGAGTGTTGCTGACCGACACGTAAACACAACCCGGGGTCATTTCGGGACCCCATAACTAAGTAATAGTCCAAGAAACGGGCCAGAATCGGCCCAAACTGCGATTGTTGATGACTTACACTTAAGCGCACCTTGGGGTTCAACAACCATGGAAATCGCTTTGGGGCCCCAAAACGGTGAGTAACAGTCCACGAAACGGGTCAGAATCGACAAAAACCGCGAGTGTTGATAACCAACCAGTAAGCGCACCCAAGGGTTCCTTAATCGTGGAAATCACTCCGGGGCCCCAAAAAAGTGAGCAATAGTCCACGAAACGGGCCAGACTCGGCCAAAACTGTGACTGTTGATGACCGACACGTAAACGCACGCCGGGGTTCATTAATCGTGGAAATCACTCCGAGACCCCAAAACAGTGAGTAATAGTATACAAAAAAGGCAAGAATCTGAAAAAATGTAAGTGTTGATGACCAAAACGTAAACGCACCCCGCGGTTAGTTAATTGTTGAAATCACTTCGATACCCCAAAATAGTGCGTAATACTCCACGACATGGGCCAGAATCGGCCAAAACTGCGAGTGTTGATGAGCGACACATAAATGCACCCCGGTGTTCGTCAATCATGGAAATCACGCCGAGACCCAAAAACAGAGTAATAGTCCAAGAAACGGGCCAGAATCGGCCAAAACTGTGAGTGTGGATGACCGACACGTAAATGCACCCCGTGGTTCATTAATCGTGGAAATCACTCCGGGGGCCCAAAAAAGAGAGTAATAGTCCATGATACGGGCCAGAATCAGCCAAAACTATGAGTATTGATGACCGACACGTAAGCGCGCCTTGGGGTTCAACAACTATGGAAATCACTTCGGGACCTGAAAACAGTGAGTAATAGTCAACAAAACACGTTAGAATTGGCAAAAATTGTGAGTGTTGCTGACCGACACGTAAACACAACCCGGGGTCATTTCGGGACCCCATAACTAAGTAATAGTCCAAGAAACGGGCCAGAATCGGCCCAAACTGCGATTGTTGATGACTTACACTTAAGTGCACCTTGGGGTTCAACAACCATGGAAATCGCTTTGGGGCCCCAAAACGGTGAGTAACAGTCCACTAAACGGGTCAGAATCGACAAAAACCGCGAGTGTTGATAACCAACCAGTAAGCGCACCCAAGGGTTCCTTAATCGTGGAAATCACTCCGGGGCCCCAAAAGAGTGAGCAATAGTCCACGAAACGGGCCAGACTCGGCCAAAACTGTGAGTGTTGATGACCGACACGTAAACGCACGCCGGGGTTCGTTAATCGTGGAAATCACTCCGAGACCCCAAAACAGTGAGTAATACTATACAAAAAAGGCAAGAATCTGAAAAAATGTAAGTGTTGATGACCGAAACGTAAACGCACCCCGCGGTTAGTTAATTGTTGAAATCACTTCGATACCCCAAAACAGTGCGTAATACTCCACGACATGGGCCAGAATCGGCCAAAACTGCGAGTGTTGATGAGCGACACATAAATGCACCCCGGTGTTCGTCAATCATGGAAATCACGCCGAGACCCAAAAACAGAGTAATAGTCCAAGAAACGGGCCAGAATCGGCCAAAACTGTGAGTGTGGATGACCGACACGTAAATGCACCCCGTGGTTCATTAATCGTGGAAATCACTCCGGGGGCCCAAAAAAGAGAGTAATAGTCCATGATACGGGCCAGAATCAGCCAAAACTATGAGTATTGATGACCGACACGTAAGCGCGCCTTGGGGTTCAACAACTATGGAAATCACTTC
>NW_025233519.1:0-8022 GCF_018294505.1 Triticum aestivum | reverse complement strand
CCCAAATTCCGCAAAATGGCTTGGGGCCATGAAATCTGAGATGGGATCCATGTATGAGAACAAAGTGTGGACTTTGGTTGACTTTCTCGTTGATCGGCAAGCCATAGGGAATAAATGGATCTTCAAGAAGAAGACTAACGCTGACGGTAATGTTACTGTCTACAAAGCTCGACTTGTTGCAAAAGGTTTTCGACAAGTTCAAGGAGTTGACTACGATGAGACCTTCTCACCCGTAGCGATGCTTAAGTCCGTCTGAATCATGTTAGCAATTGCCGCATTTTATGATTATGACATTGGGCAAATGGATGTCAAAACTGCATTCCTTAATGGATATCTTAAAGAAGAGTTGTATATGATGCAACCAGAAGGTTTTGTCGATCCAAAAGGTGCTAACAAAGTGTGCAAGCTCCAGCGATCCATTTATGGACTGGTGCAAGCCTCTCGGAGTTGCAATATACACTTTGATAGTGTGATCAAAGCATGTGGTTTTATACAGACTTTTGGAGAAGCCAGTATTTACAAGAAAGTGAGTGGGAGCTCTGTAGCATTTCTGATATTATTTGTAGATGACATATTGTTGATCAGAAATGATACTGAATTTCTGAATAGCATAAAAGGATACTTGAATAAGAATTTTTCAATGAAAGACCTCGGTGAAGCTGCTTATATATTGGGCATCAAGATCTATAGAGATAGATCAAGACGCTTTATTGGACTTTCACAAAGCACATACCTTGATAAAGTTTTGAAGAAGTTTAAAATGGATCAAGCAAAGAAAGGGTTCTTGCATGTGTCAGACTCAATGCCCGACCACTACAGAAGATAGAGAGAAAATGAAAGTCATTCCCTCTACTTCAGCCATAGGTTCTATCATTTATGCAATGCTGTGTACCAGACCTGATGTGTGCCTTGCTATAAGTCTAGCAGGGAGGTACCAAAGTAAGCCAGGAGTGGATCACTGGACAACGGACAAGAACATCCTGAAATACCTGAAAAGGACTAAGGATATGTTTCTCGTTTATGGAGGTGACAAAGAGCTCATCGTAAATGGTTACGTTGATACAAGCTTTGACACTAATCCGGATGACTCTAAGTCACAAACCGGATTCGATTTTTTATTGAATGGTGGAGCTGTCAGTTGGTGCAGTTCCAAGAAGAGCGCCGTGGCGGGATCTATGTGTCAAGCGGAGTACATAGTTGCTTCGGAAGTAGCAAATGAAGGAGTCTGGATGAAGGAGTTCATATCTGATCTAGGTGTCATACCTAGTGCATCGGTGAAGGAAATATGCCCTAGAGGCAATAATAAAGTTATTATTTATTTCGTTATATCATGATAAATGTTTATTATTCATGCTAGAATTGTATTAACCGGAAACATAATACATATGTGTGAATACATAGACAAACAGAGTGTCACTAGTATGCCTCTACTTGACTAGCTCGTTATTCAAAGATGGTTATGTTTCCTAACCATAGACATGGGTTGTGATTTGATTAACGGGATCACATCATTAGGAGAATGATGTGATTTACATGACCCATTCCGTTAGCTTAGTACACGATCCTTTAGTATGTTGCTATTGCTTTCTTCATGACTTATACATGTTACTATGACTATGAGATTATGCAACTCCCGTTTACCGAAGGAACACTTTGTGTGCTACCAAACATCACAACGTAACTGGGTGATTATAAAGGTGCTCTATAGGTGTCTCCGAAGGTACTTGTTGGGTTGGCGTATTTCGAGATTAGGATTTGTCACTCCGATTGTCGGAGAGGTATCTCTGGGCCCTCTCGGTAATGCACATCACTTAAGCCTTGCAAGCATTGCAACTAATGAGTTAGTTGCGGAATGATGTATTACGGAACGAGTAAAGAGACTTGCCGGTAACGAGATTGAACTAGGTATTGGAATACTGACGACTGAATCGCTGGCAAGTAACATACCGATGACAAAGGGAACGAACGTATGTTGTTATGCGGTTTGACCGATAAAGATCTTCGTAGAATATGTAGGAACCAACATGAGCATCCAGGTTCCGCTATTGGTTATTGACCGGAGATGTGTCTCGGTCATGTCTACATAGTTCTCGAACCCGTAGGGTCCGCACGCTTAAAGTTCGGTGACGACTGTAATTAGGGTTTTTGTGTTTTGATATACAGAAGGTTGTTCGGAGTCCCGGATGTGACCACGGACATGACGAGGAGTCTCGAAATGGTTGAGACATAAAGATTGATATATTGGAAGCCTATATTTGGATATCAGAATCGTTCCGGGTGAAATCGGGATTTTACCAGAGTACCGGGGGGTTACCGGAACCCCCCAGGGGTTAATGGGCCTACATGGGCCCTAAGGGAGAAGAGTAGGGCCGGCCAGGGCAGGCCGCGCGCCCCCTCCCCCTAGTCCGAATAGGACAAGGAAGGGGGGGCGGCGCCCCCCTTTCCTTCTCCAACAAGGCAAGAGGGGGGAGTCCTACTCCCAATGGGAGTAGGACTCCCCCAGGCGCACCCCTAGGGGCCGGCCGCACCTCCCCCTCCCTCCTTTATAAACGGGGGCAGGGGCACCCCATGACACACAAGTTGATCTTCGTGATCGTTCCTTAGCCGTGTGCGGTGCCCCCTTCCACCATATTCCACCTCGGTCATATCGTAGCAGTGCTTAAGCGAAGCCCTTCGTCGGTAGAACATCATCACCGTCATCACGCCGTCGTGCTGATGAAACTCTCCCTCAACACTCGGCTGGATCAGAGCTCGAGGGACGTCACCGAGTTGAACGTGTGCTGAACTCGGAGGTGCTGTAAGTTTAGTACTTGGATCGGTCGGATCGGGAAGACGTACGACTACTTCCTCTATGTTATGTCAACGCTTCCTTTGCTGGTCTACAAGGGTACATAGACAACACTCTCCCCTCTCGTTGCTATGCATCACCATGATCTTGCGTGTGCGTAGGAATTTTTTTGAAATTACTACGTTCCCCAACAGTGGCATCCGAGCCAGGTTTTATGCGTTGATGTTATATTCACGAGTAGAACACAAGTGAGTTGTGGGTGATATAAGTCATACTGCTTACCAGCATGTCATACTTTGGTTCGGCGGTATTGTTGGGTGAAGCAGCCCGGACCGACATTACGCGTACGTTTACGCGAGACTGGTTCTACCGACATGCTTTGCACACAGGTGGCTGGCGGGTCTCAGTTTCTCCAACTTTAGTTGAATCGAGTGTGGCTACACCCGTTCCTTGCGAAGGTTGAAACAACACCAACTTGACAAACTATCGTTGTGGTTTTGATGCGTAGGTAAGAACGGTTCTTGCTAAGCCCGTAGCAGCCACGTAAAACTTGCAACAACAAAGTAGAGGACGTCTAACTTGTTTTTGCAGGGCATGTTGTGATGTGATATGGTTAAGACATGATGCTAAATTTTATTGTATGAGATGATCATGTTTTGTAACCAAGTTATCGGCAACTGACAGGAGCCATATGGTTGTCGCTTTATTGTATGCAATGCAATCGCGCTGTAATGCTTTACTTTATCACTAAGCGGTAGTGATAGTTGTGGAAGCATAAGATTGGCGAGACGACAACAATGCTACAATGGAGATCAAGGTGTCGCACCGGTGACGATGGTGATCATGACGGTACTTCGGAGATGGAGACCATAAGTACAAGGTGATGATGGCCATATCATATCACTTATATTGATTGCATGTGATGTTTATCTTTTATGCATCTTATCTTGCTTTAATTGACGGTAGCATTATAAGATGATCTCTCACTAAATTTCAAGATAAAAGTGTTCTCCCTGAGTATGCACCGTTGCCAAAGTTCGTCGTGCCCAGACACCACGTGATGATCAGGTATGATAAGCTCTACGTCCATCTACAACGGGTGCAAGCCTATTTTGCACACGCAGAATACTCAGGTTAAACTTGACGAGCCTAGCATATGCAGATATGGCCTCGGAACACTGAGACCGAAAGGTCGAGCGTGAATCATATAGTAGATATGATCAACATATTGATGTTCACCATTGAAAGCTACTCCATTTCACGTGATGATCGGTTATGGTTTAGTTGATTTGGATCATGTGATCACTTAGAAGATTAGAGGGATGTCTTTCTTAGTGGCAGTTCTTAAGTAATATGATTAATTGAACTTTAATTTATCATGAACTTAGTCCTGGTAGTATTAGCATATCTATGTTGTCGATCAATAGCTCGCGATGTTGCTCCCCGTTTAATTTTTATATGTTCCTATAGTAAACTAAGTTGAAAAATATTAGTAGCAATGATGCGGATTGGATCCGTGATCTGAGGATTATCCTCATTGCTGCACAGAAGAATTATGTCCTTGATGCACCGCTAGGTGACAGACCTATTGCAGGAGCAGATACAGACGTTATGAATGTTTGGCTAGCTCAATATGATGACTACTTGATAGTTTAGTGCACTGTGCTTAACAGCTTAGAATCGGGACTTCAAAGACGTTTTGAATGTCATGGACCATATGAGATGTTCCAGGAGTTGAAGTTAATATTTCAAGTAAATACGCGAGTTGAGAGATATGAAGTCTCCAACAAGTTCTATAGCTAAAAGATGGAGGAGAATAGCTCAAGCAGTGAGCATGTGCTCAGATTGTCTCAGTACTACAATCACTTAAATCAAGTGGGAGTTAATCTTCCAGATAAAATAGTGATTGACAGAATTCTCTAGTCACCATCACGAAGTTAGTAGAACTTCATGATGAACTATAATATGCAAGGGATAACGGAAACGATTCCCAAGCTCTTCATGATGGAAAAATCGACGAAGGTAGAAATCAAGAAAAACATCAAGTGTTGATGGTTGACAAGACTACTAGTTTCAAGAGAAAGGGCAAAGGGAAGAAGGGGAACTTCAAGAAGAACGACAAACAAGTTGCTGCTCAAGTGAAGAAACCCAAGTCTGGACCTAAGCCTGAGACTAAGTGCTTCTACTACAAAGGGACTGGTCACTAGAAGCGGAACCACCACAAGTATTTGATGGATAAGAAGGATGGCAGAGTGAACAAAGCTATATTTGATATACATGTTATTGATGTGTAGTTTACTAGTGTTTATAGCATCCCCTCGGTGTTTGATACTGGTTCAGTTGCTAAGAGTAGTAACTCGAAATGGGATTGCAAAATAAACAGAGACTAGTTAAGGGTGAAGTGACGATGTGTGTTGGAAGTGGTTCCAAGATTGATATGATCATCATCGCACACTCCCTATACTTTCGGGATTAGTGTTGAACCTAAATAAATGTTATTTGGTGTTTGCGTTGAGCATAAATATGATTGGATCATATTATTGCAATACGGTTATTCATGTAAGTTAGAGAATAATTGTTGTTCTGTTTACATGAATAAAACCTTCTATGGTCATACACCCAATGAAAATGGTTTGTTGGATCTCGATCGTCGTGATACACATTTTCATAATATTGAAGCCAAAAGATGAAAAGTTAATAATGATAGTGCAACTTATTTGTGGCACTGCCGTTTAGGTCATATTGGTGTAAAGCACATGAAGAAAATCCATGCTGATGGGCTTTTGGAATCACTTGATTATGAATCAGTTGATGCTTGCGAACCATGCCTCATGGGCAAGATGACTAAGACTCCGTTCTCCGGAACAATGGAGCGCGCAACAGATTTGTTGGAAATCATACATACTGATGTATGTGGTCTGATGAATATTGAGGCTCGCGGCAGGTATCATTCTTTTCTGATCTTCACAGATGATTTGAGCAGATATGAGTATATCTACTTGATGAAACACAAGTCTGAAATATTTGAAAAGTTCAAAGAATTTCAGAGTGAAGTGGAGAATAATCATAACAAAAATAAAAGTTTCTACGATATGATCACAGAAGTGAAATATCTGAGTTACGAGTTTGGCCTTAATACGTCTCCGTCGTATCTACTTTTCCAAACACTTTTGTCCTTGTTTTGGACTCTAACTTGTATGATTTGAATGGAACTAACCCGGACTGACGCTGTTTTCAACAGAATTACCATGGTGGTGTTTTATGTGCAGAAAACAAATATTCTCGGAATGACCTGAAACTCCACGGGAGGTCTTAGAAAAAATAATAAAAAACCCTTGCCAAATATGAAGACCAGGGGCCCCACACCCTTCTCACGAGGGTGAGGGGCGCCCCCCTACCTCATGGGCCCCTGTTGCATCTCTGACTCCAACTCCACCTCCATATATTGAGTTTCGATGAGAAAAAAATCATAGAGAAGAAATCATCGCATTTTACGATACGGAGCCGCCGCCAAGCCCTAAAACCTCTCGGGAGGGCTGATCTGGAGTCTGTTCGGGGCTCCGGAGAGGGGGATTCATCGCCGTCGTCATAGTCAACCATCCTCCATCACCAATTTCATGATGCTCACTGCCGTGTGTGAGTAATTCCATCGTAGGCTTGCTGGACGGTGATGGGTTGGATGAGATTTATCATGTAATCGAGTTAGTTTTGTTAGGGTTTGATCCCTAGTATCCATTATGTTCTAAGATTGATGTTGCTATGACTTTGCTATGCTTAATGCTTGTCACTAGGGCCCGAGTGCCATGATTTCAGATCTGAACCTATTATGTTTTCATCAATATATGAGAGGTCTAGATCCTATCTTGCAAGTCTATAGTCACCTACTATGTGTTATGATTCGGCAACCCCGAAGTGACAATAATCGGGATCACTCCTGGTGATGACCATGGTTTGAGGAATTCATGTATTCACTATGTGCTAATGCTTTGTTCTGGTTCTCTATTAAAAGGAGGCCTTAATATCCCTAAGTTTCCAATAGGACCCCGCTGCCACGGGAGGGTAGGACAAAAGATGTCATGCAAGTTCTTTTCCATAAGCACGTATGACTATATACGGAATACATGCCTACATTACATTAACGAATTGGAGCTAGTTCTATGTCACCCAATGTTATGACTGTTACATGATGAACTGCATCCGGCATAATTATCCATCACTGATCCGGTGCCTACAAGTTTTCCATATAGTGGTTTACGCTTATTTACTTTTCCGCAGCTACTGTTACAATCACTACAAAATACCAAAAACATTACTTTTGCTGTCTTTACTTTTGTTGTCGTTACCACTACTATCATATTACTTTGCTACTAAACACTTTGCTGCAGATACTAAGTTTCCAGGTGTGGTTGAATTGACAAGTCAGCTGCTAATACTTGAGAATATTCTTTGGCTCCCCTTGTGTCGAATCAATAAATTAGGGTTGAATACTCTACCCTCGAAAGCTGTTGCGATCCCCTATCAAGACTTGTGGGTTATCAAGACTAATTTCTGGCGCCGTTGCCGGGGAGCATAGCTCTATTCTTTGAGTCACTTGGGATTTATATCTGCTTATCATTATGAAGAACTTGAGAGATCCAAAAACCAAGATATATCCCTCAACTACGAGGGGAGGTAAGGAACTGCCATCTAGCTCTGCACTTGATTCACCTTCTGTTATGAGTAAGCTAGCGACACCTACACCTGCTTCTGCTATTCGTTCTAATATGTCGCATGTTATTGATGATGCCACTTCTGCTATGCATGATACTTATGATGAAACTGCTTCTATGTCTGATACTACTGTGCACCTTGGTGAATTTCTTGATGAACAAATTGTTAGGGCTAGAGAAAAAGAAATTATTGAATCTGAATACGATGATGATAGTGATGATGAAAATATGCCTGTTATCCCTGAGGGCTATCTTTTTGATATGGAATCTTCTGCTGCTATTTTCGCTTGCAAGGATAGATATGAGCTTAAGAGGTTATTAATTAAATGGAACAAAGAATCACTTAGAGATAGAATAAAACCCGACCCCGCTTTTGCTACTTCACCTATATGTGTTCCTGATAAAGATTATGAATTCTCTGTTGATCCTGATATAATTACTTTGGTTGAATCTGATCCGTTTTATGGCTATGAATCTGAAACTGTTGCGGCACATCTTACTAAGTTAGATAATATAGTTGTCCTG
>NW_025233518.1:0-8023 GCF_018294505.1 Triticum aestivum | reverse complement strand
GCCCCGCCAATCGCCTTCCGACATGGTGGCTTTGACTAGTGCGGGCTTCCTCATCTTCGACTCCAGACACGGCGGCTATGGGATTGCTCAGCCTTCGGCCGGGGTGAAATCCTTGCCCGGCTTGCCGGTGCTGGCAGCGGCGGCGTCTGCGGATGTCGTTATCTTCTTGAAGACGTTGTCAAGGTCCTCGGCTGAGCCCCTCCTCGAGCTCAGGGGAAACCCTAGGTCCTCTAGACCGGATGGCGATGGCGTCTCGGCGTCGTATTCCTTCTTGAAGGCGCTATCTTGCTTGCTCGCGGTGTCCCCGGTTTTGGTTTTCACGATGTTGGTATTCTCACTGGTTCGACTTGACCGCTCTTGGTTTAGGCTTGGTAGGTCTAGCTGTGTTGTATCCTTGTTCGGGCCGAGCATCCCTTGTCTCCCTGCTCCGGGCACCATGTTCACGCTTGTCTATGTCCGTGTCATGTGATGTTCCCTTCTCTGTACTCATTCTATTCCTTCTATCAATGCAATGATACGCAAGCTTTGCGTATTCGCGAAAAAAAAACAAAGAGAAAACAAAATAGGATTTGAGAGGGATGTTGCCTCGATCTGTGGACTCGTCAGGACCGAATTGCCTGGCCAGACACGCGCACCACCTATCATAATAGATCATTACCACAGCACATCCCACCCAGCAAAACACGGAACAAAAAACAGAAGGGAAGTTTCCACGAAGCCTACTCCTCTGAACTCTGAAGGTGTCGTCTTCGCTTGTCGTCTACTCCTAATTCTTCCCGCACTGCATAAACCCCGCACGTAATCAACCATCAATGTCCAATGACTCTTTTCTTTGTACACTTTCTTCTAATTAATAGCAGCTAGTAACAAAGAGACATGCCGGGATGGAAGAAGGAAGTTAGGTGGCGACCAGGGCTTGGAGGAGGCAATGGCGGTGGCAGGACGGTGACGGGGATGGGGATCTCTTCGACGGGCACTCGAGTGGGCTGACCGGGGATTGGAAGCCGACGGTGACATCGTCGTGGATGCACTAGTAGAACGCCGGCTCACCGCATGCCTGCTGTAGTCGCAGCCCCCGCACCTTGCTCATGCCACAACCCGCTCATGATGCTTCGCCTCGGCGAGCTCGACGCGGTCGTCCCCTGACAGCACACATGAGATCATGAAGACCCATGACGCGTCCTCACGCGTCCTCGAGGCCTCTGACATTTATGCGGTAGAAGGCGTACGCCAATGCAGAGGGCCTAATTGCCGCGTCCTACCACGATGCATGGTGGCAGCTTTGGAAGATATCCATCGTCAAGATTGTCCTACGCTCCCCCCACGTCCAGTCCATTCCTTTGCCCCGCCCCCGCGAGGAGGAGTTCGGTCGCCTCCTCTACTCCATCGCGGCGGCATCAGCCTCACCTTCGCCGGAGAACCTGACTGAGCACACATAGGCAGACGTCGCGGACTACGTCGGCCGAATCTCCTCCCTCCGTCGCATGGAATGACCACCAAGAACAGACTCGGACACCAAAGATGGAGACCCTAGCCAATCAAAACAACAACGATCTAAGGAATGAGACCAACACCAATCTCTACCCCGTAGCAAGCACAAAACTCTTGAGAACCAAAAACACCACCACACACCCGGGGCTAGAACACCCACCAGAACGGCCATGTACGGCCTCGCACCACTCGCACAGAAGGGGTGGAATTCTCCAGCACACCCACAGACTGAGCAGAAACACCAGACGATGCCGGAGGACGACGACCAGCAGCAGCTCCACGCACTCGAGGAGGCCGTCCCCGACGACAGGGACCACTACGACAAGAAGAGAGCCGAGCCATGGACTCAAACTGTAAACAAGAAAGAACAAACACACCAGAGCAAGTAGATGAAAAGCAACAAGGAAAAACACCTATTTATAGCAGAGAAAGGGTCGGGGAGAAGGACACAAAATCAAACACGGCATGCCAAGAAACGGCAGGTCTAGATAAATACACATAACAAAAACCAAGACACGCCCATATTAATAAGCGAACCACCCCACCGCCCATGCCGCTTCGACCGACAGCAGTTGGCTAAACCCATACGCAAGCAACAGACTTCCATGTAGTCACATAATTAGAACCATCTCCCCTTGTCATTTTGCGCCTAGACAGACAGCCGAATCTCTCGATCAGCGGCTACAACAGTTCCCATTGGGCGTCCAACCAGCCACACAGAAATTTGCAATCATATGGTTTGTCCTTTTGCGCATGAACCAACGACCGAATACCCAAAATCACCGCTTCCCCAGACACGCGGCATGTCTCCAACGGCCGGTACGCATGCACCGCTGAAATGACCACGTACACGCATGCACACCTCGGACGACCATACACTCTCCGTGGCATATATACACAAAACGTTGCATGCCAAAGCGGCCATACAAAGGGAAAATAAAATTTAAAGCCGCACTGCCAGCTAGAGCGGCACATAGAAAAGAAGAAAAAGTGAAATGCCACAAGGTCAAACAGCCTACCCCTAGAGCGGCACATAGACAGATTAAAAGTCCCAAAAACTACACGGTGGAACAACTTCCAAAACCAAGATGCAAACGCTAGAGCTACACGGCAATGAGGCAACCACGTTCAAAAATTTCAAATGAAACACCGAATCCACAACTCATTTGTACACCGCAAGGTACCAAATTAATAGCACGTGGCATGAACACAATTCACTAGGGGTCATTTTCATCCAAGTGGGCAAACGTGAGCGCAAAAACTTGGTCTGGAATAGATGCTTGGGTATGCGCGCTTTGCCGCACTGTTCTTCACTCTCAAATTAACTCTTTTATATCTAGTGATTATTGAGATTGATTGTTTTCTTTGGATTTTATCTGTGTTGACTTGTATTTTTAATTATGTTTTGGCGGTGTTTTTTCATTCGTATATCATGTCAGAGTGCTGTTGGAGTTTGTATTTGTTCCCAGAGGAGAATGAAAATGTTCAGTGTGTGGTTCTGATGTATTTACATGTTTTGTCCTTGGTGTCAGTCGGTGGTGGTCGTCTGAGCCTCTTGAGACTCCTAATCCATGCTAAAACCGTGATTTTTTTTGCTATAACACTCACATATGCCAGCCCATGAAGCTCATGCCCGCCTCGCTTGCCTAATGCTAGCTAAGAAAAATAATATCAACGATCATTTTCTATTTGAAAAAGTTCAAGGATTTTAAAATATATTATGAATTTTAGAAAACATTCATGATTTTAAAATATATTCATGGATTTCAAAAAATATTCACAAGTTAAACAAGTTTTTGAATTTCAAAGTGTTCACACACTTTAAAAATGACCGTGAACTTCAAAAATATCCGCTGATGTAATAAATATTAATGAATCCAAAAATATTTTGTTTATTAATGTTGACAATGTTTATTAACCTCTTGTGAATCAAAATATGGAAGATAAATATAAAAGAAAAGGACAAATAAAACCAAACAACAAACAATCTTATAAGTGGGCCCCCACCGACCCCACAACCCCTGAAGCATCACAACGCTTCAAATCATGGGAGCTTAGTATCTCTATAGATGCTGGTTTAAAAAGGAAGCAATATTTTAGCGTAAAAAAACTTCCTATTTCTTTTCTTGCCTCACAAGGAAAATATCGATGTGATCAGGGTGGCCAGATCATGGGACTTGCTTTTCTTTTCTTTAGAGCATCTCCACTCGTTCAACCCCCCAGCGCACCCGACAATTGTGGTTTGGCCGAAGCGCCAACGCTTTTTTGCCTTTGGGGGCGATCCAGTTTCTAGCCGCGACCCCATGTTTCGGCCCCAAGACGCGCATAAATTCAAACTTGCCATTTCCCGCTACCCAAAAAACGCCACAAGTTCGGCGATCAACAGCTGCCACACAGTTCGGCGATCAAAACATACTCAAAAGTTCGGCGTTCAAAAGGAAGGACGTGTAGAAACGATGGCGGGCTCCTCTGGCCTCAGGCTGGCGGCCGAAGGGGGGTTCGGCATCTGTCTAGCTTCCATGCTCGGCGTTGGCGTCGGCGTGGCTTTGATGATGGGCGTCGTGGCAGCATCATCCGTCGGGCTGGGTGGCGGTGTTGGGGTCGACGTGGGAGTAGACGCGGTCGTCGATGGCATTTGGTTCAAGATGATAGCGCACTCGGCCAGGTACCATGCCTTGACCCGCTCGTCCATCGTCGACATGTCCGCCCCCATCAAGAACGCCAGGTCGGTGTTCCTCTTCTTCGCGGCGATATTGGTCTGGAGTAGGTCGAGCTTCACGTCCTGCTTCGTCATCAATGCCGACCAACGCGCATCGGATTTCTCCTCCCTCTTGGCGGCATTGCTCTGGGCGTCGGTGATGCACTGCTCGATCGATGATTGCAGTCGCTCGGCAGCCGGTGCGGCGTACTTCGCCGTCGTGGCCCTTTTGTTACCGTTAGGGCGCCCATCCGTCGCCCTAGGTGCTGGCGCGTCCGGCTTGTAGGTCTCCTTGGCCTTGGCGAGGGTACGCCGGACATCCGTCCACTTCTCGCACTTCTCGATCCAGGGAAACACGTGGAGGTAGTTGAACTCTTGGTCGCTGTTGTCCTGGCGGTACATGGTGACCATCCAGACCATCTGCGGCGGAAAAACAAGGGTCGGTGACGTACAAAGCAAAAAGAGGCAAGAATCGGCGGATGTGCATACCCGGCCCTCGACGTTGGCACCGCTTTCCAGGTGAGCCGCGATCTCCTCGACGATCCCATGCCATTTGTTGCGTGCCGTTTGGATGATCGCCTAATGGTTCTCCATGGCCTTTGATCCGCGTTGCATGTGGATGGTGGCGAAGTAGGGGTCGACAAGCTTTCGCTCATCTGACTTGATGCACATCTAGTACGTGTCGGCATTCTGGTTCGCGCCGGTGACTGGATCGATGCTGACGGTCTTCCATGCTTCGCTAAGGCACTCGTCTTCTTTGGACGTCCACTTGACACACAGCTCGCCGGTCCTGCCCCCCCGCTTCTTCTTCTTCCCTTTCCTCGTCGGCGCCGGCTCCATGTCCTCCTCCTCTTCCTCCTCCTCCTCCTCCTCCTCGGCGCCGACGAGCTCATCGTCCATGTCACCGGTTGGGTCCATTGTGTCGTCTTGCGTGTAGAACCCGGGGGAGGACGCAGCGGAGGCCGAGCCGCTCGTGATGATCTCCTCCATGTCGGCTTCCGACGCGTCAGGGTGGCCAAAACGTGACACCGAGACTTGTGAGAAGGGCAGAGCGCCCCGGCCTAGAGGCGGCGTCGGCGAGGCTATGTGCGCCGGTGTCGAGTAGTTGTACGGGGGGTACTGGACGCCGGTGAACGTGTGTGAGGGAGAGCGCTGGTCGGGGTTCATACCGGAGGGTGAGGCGCGCTGGCCATGTGGAAAGGTGATGTTGGGGTTCAATCCACCACGCGCGTCGCCGTCGGCGTAGCCAGGCGACGAAGCATACCCCCAGGGTGGCGGCGGCGACGCGATGCTCTGTTGGCTCCATGCAGCTTGCGGGCCGTGGCCACCGGGCGCATTCACCATCTCCGCGCGAGACACCTTTGCATATGCCGCCTCCACCACCGCGTCTCGAGCCTTCTTGGCATTGAGCCTGTTTGTGCCGGTCGGTGGTGATGGCCTTGATGTCTACTACATAACCTTTTTCTTGTAGACGTTGTTGGGCCTGCAAGTGCACAGGTTTGTAGGACAGTAGCAAATTTCCCTCAAGTGGATGACCTAAGGTTTATCAATCCGTGGGAGGAGTAGGATGAAGATGGTCTCTCTCAAACAACCCTGCAACCAAATAACAAACAGTCTCTTGTGTCCCCAAC
Source organism: Triticum aestivum (assembly GCF_018294505.1). Taxonomy (NCBI): domain Eukaryota; kingdom Viridiplantae; phylum Streptophyta; class Magnoliopsida; order Poales; family Poaceae; genus Triticum; species Triticum aestivum. Next base: position 2,203 of record NW_025233518.1, on the reverse strand, counting down.
ACACCCAATACAATGGTAAATTGTATAGGTGCACTAGTTCGGCGAAGAGATGGTGATACAAGTGCAATATGGATGGTAGATAAAGGTATTTGTAATCTGAAATAATAAAAACAGCAAGGTAACTAATGATAAAAGTGAACGTAAACGGTATTGCAATGATAGGAAACAAGGCCTAGGGTTCATACTTTCACTAGTGCAAGTTCTCTCAACAATAATAACATAGATAGATCATATAACAAGCCCTCAACATGAAACAAAGAGTCACTCCAAAGCCACTAATAGCGGAGAACAAACGTAGAGATTATGGTAGGGTACGAAACCACCTCAAAGTTATTCTTTCGGATCAATCTATAAAACAGTTCGTACTAGAATAACACCTTAAGACACAAATCAACCAAAACCCTAATGTCACATAGATACTCCATTGTCACTTCAAGTATCCGTGGGCATGATTATACGATATGCATCACACAATCTCAAATTCATCCAACCAACACAAAGTACTTCAAAGAGTGCCCCAAAGTTTCTACCGGAGAGTCAAGAACGTGTGCCAACCCCTATGCATAGGTTCATGGGTGGTACCCGCAAGTTGGTAACCAAAACATACATCAAGAGGCACGTGAAATCCCATTGTCACCACAGATAAACATGGCAAGACATACATCAAGTGTTCTCATAAAACACTCAATCCGATAAGATAACTTCAAAAGGGGAAACTCAATTCATCACAAGAGAGTAGAGGGGGAGAAACATCATAAGATCCAACTACAATAGCAAAGCTCGGGATACATCAAGATCGTGCCATAGAGGGAACACGAGAGAGAGAGAGAGAGATCAAACACATAGCTACTGGTACATACCCTCAGCCCCGAGAGTGAACTACTCCCTCCTTGTCATGGAGAGCGCCGGGATGATGAAGATGGCCACTGATGATGGATTCCCCCTCCGGCAGGGTGCCGGAACGTGCTCCTGAGAGGTTTTTGGTGGCTACAGAGGCTTGCGGCGGCGGAACTCCCGATCTATCTTGATTTTCGTTGGTTTTAGGGTACATAGGGTTATATAGGCAAAAGAAGTCGGTCGGGGGATGCTCGAGGTGTCCACGAGATAGGGGGCCACGCCCTGTAGGGGGGGTGGGGCGCCCTCCTATCTTTTGGGATCTTCGAGGGTCTTGTGACTTGATCTCCAAGCCTCCAGGATGATATTCTTCCAAAAAATCACGATGCCAAAGGTTTCATTCCGTTTGGACTCCGTTTGATATTCCTTTTCTTCGAAATACTGAAACAGGCAATAAAACAGCAATATGGGTTGGGCCTCCGGTTAATAGGTTAGTCCAAAAAATGATATAAATATGTAAAATAAAGCCCATAAACATCCAAAAGGGGTAATATAATAGCATGGAACAATGAAAAATTATGGATACGTTGGAGACGTATCAAGCATCCCCAAGCTTAATTCCTGCTCGTCCTCGAGTAGGTAAATGATAAAAAGAGACTTTTTGATGTGGAATTCTACCTAGCATAATTCTCAATGTAATTTTCTTTATTTTGGCATGAATGTTCAGATCCAAATGATTCAAAATAAAAGTTCATATTGACATAAGAAATAGTAATATTTCAAGCATACTAATCAAAGTAATCATGTCTTCTCAAAATAACATGGCAAAAGAAAGTTCATCCCTACAAAATCATATAGTTAGGCTATGCTTCATTTTCGTCACACAAAGATGTTCCCAACTTCTATACCCCCGATGACAAGCCAAGTAATTGTTTCATACTTAAATAATCTCAAACTTTTTCAACCTTCACGCAATACATGATCGTGAGCCATGGATATAGCACTATGGGTGGAATAGAATATGATGATGGGGATTGTGTGGAGAAGACAAAAAAGGAGAAACTCTCACATTGACGAGGATAATCAATGGGCTATGGAGATGCCCATCAATTGATGTCAACATGAGGAGTAGGGATTGCCATGCAACGGATGCACTAGAGCTATAAATGAATGCTCAACAAAAGAAAACTAGTGGGTATGCATCCAACTTGCTTGCTCACAAAGACCTAGGACATTTGAGGAAGTCCATCGTAGGAATATACAAGCCAAGTTCTATAATGAAAAATTCCCACTAGTATGAAAAAGACAACTTATGAGACTCACTATATGAAGAACAAGGTGCTACTTTAAAGCACAAGTGTGGAAAAAG
>NW_025233517.1:0-8023 GCF_018294505.1 Triticum aestivum | reverse complement strand
GCCCCGCCAATCGCCTTCCGACATGGTGGCTTTGACTAGTGCGGGCTTCCTCATCTTCGACTCCAGACACGGCGGCTATGGGATTGCTCAGCCTTCGGCCGGGGTGAAATCCTTGCCCGGCTTGCCGGTGCTGGCAGCGGCGGCGTCTGCGGATGTCGTTATCTTCTTGAAGACGTTGTCAAGGTCCTCGGCTGAGCCCCTCCTCGAGCTCAGGGGAAACCCTAGGTCCTCTAGACCGGATGGCGATGGCGTCTCGGCGTCGTATTCCTTCTTGAAGGCGCTATCTTGCTTGCTCGCGGTGTCCCCGGTTTTGGTTTTCACGATGTTGGTATTCTCACTGGTTCGACTTGACCGCTCTTGGTTTAGGCTTGGTAGGTCTAGCTGTGTTGTATCCTTGTTCGGGCCGAGCATCCCTTGTCTCCCTGCTCCGGGCACCATGTTCACGCTTGTCTATGTCCGTGTCATGTGATGTTCCCTTCTCTGTACTCATTCTATTCCTTCTATCAATGCAATGATACGCAAGCTTTGCGTATTCGCGAAAAAAAAACAAAGAGAAAACAAAATAGGATTTGAGAGGGATGTTGCCTCGATCTGTGGACTCGTCAGGACCGAATTGCCTGGCCAGACACGCGCACCACCTATCATAATAGATCATTACCACAGCACATCCCACCCAGCAAAACACGGAACAAAAAACAGAAGGGAAGTTTCCACGAAGCCTACTCCTCTGAACTCTGAAGGTGTCGTCTTCGCTTGTCGTCTACTCCTAATTCTTCCCGCACTGCATAAACCCCGCACGTAATCAACCATCAATGTCCAATGACTCTTTTCTTTGTACACTTTCTTCTAATTAATAGCAGCTAGTAACAAAGAGACATGCCGGGATGGAAGAAGGAAGTTAGGTGGCGACCAGGGCTTGGAGGAGGCAATGGCGGTGGCAGGACGGTGACGGGGATGGGGATCTCTTCGACGGGCACTCGAGTGGGCTGACCGGGGATTGGAAGCCGACGGTGACATCGTCGTGGATGCACTAGTAGAACGCCGGCTCACCGCATGCCTGCTGTAGTCGCAGCCCCCGCACCTTGCTCATGCCACAACCCGCTCATGATGCTTCGCCTCGGCGAGCTCGACGCGGTCGTCCCCTGACAGCACACATGAGATCATGAAGACCCATGACGCGTCCTCACGCGTCCTCGAGGCCTCTGACATTTATGCGGTAGAAGGCGTACGCCAATGCAGAGGGCCTAATTGCCGCGTCCTACCACGATGCATGGTGGCAGCTTTGGAAGATATCCATCGTCAAGATTGTCCTACGCTCCCCCCACGTCCAGTCCATTCCTTTGCCCCGCCCCCGCGAGGAGGAGTTCGGTCGCCTCCTCTACTCCATCGCGGCGGCATCAGCCTCACCTTCGCCGGAGAACCTGACTGAGCACACATAGGCAGACGTCGCGGACTACGTCGGCCGAATCTCCTCCCTCCGTCGCATGGAATGACCACCAAGAACAGACTCGGACACCAAAGATGGAGACCCTAGCCAATCAAAACAACAACGATCTAAGGAATGAGACCAACACCAATCTCTACCCCGTAGCAAGCACAAAACTCTTGAGAACCAAAAACACCACCACACACCCGGGGCTAGAACACCCACCAGAACGGCCATGTACGGCCTCGCACCACTCGCACAGAAGGGGTGGAATTCTCCAGCACACCCACAGACTGAGCAGAAACACCAGACGATGCCGGAGGACGACGACCAGCAGCAGCTCCACGCACTCGAGGAGGCCGTCCCCGACGACAGGGACCACTACGACAAGAAGAGAGCCGAGCCATGGACTCAAACTGTAAACAAGAAAGAACAAACACACCAGAGCAAGTAGATGAAAAGCAACAAGGAAAAACACCTATTTATAGCAGAGAAAGGGTCGGGGAGAAGGACACAAAATCAAACACGGCATGCCAAGAAACGGCAGGTCTAGATAAATACACATAACAAAAACCAAGACACGCCCATATTAATAAGCGAACCACCCCACCGCCCATGCCGCTTCGACCGACAGCAGTTGGCTAAACCCATACGCAAGCAACAGACTTCCATGTAGTCACATAATTAGAACCATCTCCCCTTGTCATTTTGCGCCTAGACAGACAGCCGAATCTCTCGATCAGCGGCTACAACAGTTCCCATTGGGCGTCCAACCAGCCACACAGAAATTTGCAATCATATGGTTTGTCCTTTTGCGCATGAACCAACGACCGAATACCCAAAATCACCGCTTCCCCAGACACGCGGCATGTCTCCAACGGCCGGTACGCATGCACCGCTGAAATGACCACGTACACGCATGCACACCTCGGACGACCATACACTCTCCGTGGCATATATACACAAAACGTTGCATGCCAAAGCGGCCATACAAAGGGAAAATAAAATTTAAAGCCGCACTGCCAGCTAGAGCGGCACATAGAAAAGAAGAAAAAGTGAAATGCCACAAGGTCAAACAGCCTACCCCTAGAGCGGCACATAGACAGATTAAAAGTCCCAAAAACTACACGGTGGAACAACTTCCAAAACCAAGATGCAAACGCTAGAGCTACACGGCAATGAGGCAACCACGTTCAAAAATTTCAAATGAAACACCGAATCCACAACTCATTTGTACACCGCAAGGTACCAAATTAATAGCACGTGGCATGAACACAATTCACTAGGGGTCATTTTCATCCAAGTGGGCAAACGTGAGCGCAAAAACTTGGTCTGGAATAGATGCTTGGGTATGCGCGCTTTGCCGCACTGTTCTTCACTCTCAAATTAACTCTTTTATATCTAGTGATTATTGAGATTGATTGTTTTCTTTGGATTTTATCTGTGTTGACTTGTATTTTTAATTATGTTTTGGCGGTGTTTTTTCATTCGTATATCATGTCAGAGTGCTGTTGGAGTTTGTATTTGTTCCCAGAGGAGAATGAAAATGTTCAGTGTGTGGTTCTGATGTATTTACATGTTTTGTCCTTGGTGTCAGTCGGTGGTGGTCGTCTGAGCCTCTTGAGACTCCTAATCCATGCTAAAACCGTGATTTTTTTTGCTATAACACTCACATATGCCAGCCCATGAAGCTCATGCCCGCCTCGCTTGCCTAATGCTAGCTAAGAAAAATAATATCAACGATCATTTTCTATTTGAAAAAGTTCAAGGATTTTAAAATATATTATGAATTTTAGAAAACATTCATGATTTTAAAATATATTCATGGATTTCAAAAAATATTCACAAGTTAAACAAGTTTTTGAATTTCAAAGTGTTCACACACTTTAAAAATGACCGTGAACTTCAAAAATATCCGCTGATGTAATAAATATTAATGAATCCAAAAATATTTTGTTTATTAATGTTGACAATGTTTATTAACCTCTTGTGAATCAAAATATGGAAGATAAATATAAAAGAAAAGGACAAATAAAACCAAACAACAAACAATCTTATAAGTGGGCCCCCACCGACCCCACAACCCCTGAAGCATCACAACGCTTCAAATCATGGGAGCTTAGTATCTCTATAGATGCTGGTTTAAAAAGGAAGCAATATTTTAGCGTAAAAAAACTTCCTATTTCTTTTCTTGCCTCACAAGGAAAATATCGATGTGATCAGGGTGGCCAGATCATGGGACTTGCTTTTCTTTTCTTTAGAGCATCTCCACTCGTTCAACCCCCCAGCGCACCCGACAATTGTGGTTTGGCCGAAGCGCCAACGCTTTTTTGCCTTTGGGGGCGATCCAGTTTCTAGCCGCGACCCCATGTTTCGGCCCCAAGACGCGCATAAATTCAAACTTGCCATTTCCCGCTACCCAAAAAACGCCACAAGTTCGGCGATCAACAGCTGCCACACAGTTCGGCGATCAAAACATACTCAAAAGTTCGGCGTTCAAAAGGAAGGACGTGTAGAAACGATGGCGGGCTCCTCTGGCCTCAGGCTGGCGGCCGAAGGGGGGTTCGGCATCTGTCTAGCTTCCATGCTCGGCGTTGGCGTCGGCGTGGCTTTGATGATGGGCGTCGTGGCAGCATCATCCGTCGGGCTGGGTGGCGGTGTTGGGGTCGACGTGGGAGTAGACGCGGTCGTCGATGGCATTTGGTTCAAGATGATAGCGCACTCGGCCAGGTACCATGCCTTGACCCGCTCGTCCATCGTCGACATGTCCGCCCCCATCAAGAACGCCAGGTCGGTGTTCCTCTTCTTCGCGGCGATATTGGTCTGGAGTAGGTCGAGCTTCACGTCCTGCTTCGTCATCAATGCCGACCAACGCGCATCGGATTTCTCCTCCCTCTTGGCGGCATTGCTCTGGGCGTCGGTGATGCACTGCTCGATCGATGATTGCAGTCGCTCGGCAGCCGGTGCGGCGTACTTCGCCGTCGTGGCCCTTTTGTTACCGTTAGGGCGCCCATCCGTCGCCCTAGGTGCTGGCGCGTCCGGCTTGTAGGTCTCCTTGGCCTTGGCGAGGGTACGCCGGACATCCGTCCACTTCTCGCACTTCTCGATCCAGGGAAACACGTGGAGGTAGTTGAACTCTTGGTCGCTGTTGTCCTGGCGGTACATGGTGACCATCCAGACCATCTGCGGCGGAAAAACAAGGGTCGGTGACGTACAAAGCAAAAAGAGGCAAGAATCGGCGGATGTGCATACCCGGCCCTCGACGTTGGCACCGCTTTCCAGGTGAGCCGCGATCTCCTCGACGATCCCATGCCATTTGTTGCGTGCCGTTTGGATGATCGCCTAATGGTTCTCCATGGCCTTTGATCCGCGTTGCATGTGGATGGTGGCGAAGTAGGGGTCGACAAGCTTTCGCTCATCTGACTTGATGCACATCTAGTACGTGTCGGCATTCTGGTTCGCGCCGGTGACTGGATCGATGCTGACGGTCTTCCATGCTTCGCTAAGGCACTCGTCTTCTTTGGACGTCCACTTGACACACAGCTCGCCGGTCCTGCCCCCCCGCTTCTTCTTCTTCCCTTTCCTCGTCGGCGCCGGCTCCATGTCCTCCTCCTCTTCCTCCTCCTCCTCCTCCTCCTCGGCGCCGACGAGCTCATCGTCCATGTCACCGGTTGGGTCCATTGTGTCGTCTTGCGTGTAGAACCCGGGGGAGGACGCAGCGGAGGCCGAGCCGCTCGTGATGATCTCCTCCATGTCGGCTTCCGACGCGTCAGGGTGGCCAAAACGTGACACCGAGACTTGTGAGAAGGGCAGAGCGCCCCGGCCTAGAGGCGGCGTCGGCGAGGCTATGTGCGCCGGTGTCGAGTAGTTGTACGGGGGGTACTGGACGCCGGTGAACGTGTGTGAGGGAGAGCGCTGGTCGGGGTTCATACCGGAGGGTGAGGCGCGCTGGCCATGTGGAAAGGTGATGTTGGGGTTCAATCCACCACGCGCGTCGCCGTCGGCGTAGCCAGGCGACGAAGCATACCCCCAGGGTGGCGGCGGCGACGCGATGCTCTGTTGGCTCCATGCAGCTTGCGGGCCGTGGCCACCGGGCGCATTCACCATCTCCGCGCGAGACACCTTTGCATATGCCGCCTCCACCACCGCGTCTCGAGCCTTCTTGGCATTGAGCCTGTTTGTGCCGGTCGGTGGTGATGGCCTTGATGTCTACTACATAACCTTTTTCTTGTAGACGTTGTTGGGCCTGCAAGTGCACAGGTTTGTAGGACAGTAGCAAATTTCCCTCAAGTGGATGACCTAAGGTTTATCAATCCGTGGGAGGAGTAGGATGAAGATGGTCTCTCTCAAACAACCCTGCAACCAAATAACAAACAGTCTCTTGTGTCCCCAACACACCCAATACAATGGTAAATTGTATAGGTGCACTAGTTCGGCGAAGAGATGGTGATACAAGTGCAATATGGATGGTAGATAAAGGTATTTGTAATCTGAAATAATAAAAACAGCAAGGTAACTAATGATAAAAGTGAACGTAAACGGTATTGCAATGATAGGAAACAAGGCCTAGGGTTCATACTTTCACTAGTGCAAGTTCTCTCAACAATAATAACATAGATAGATCATATAACAAGCCCTCAACATGAAACAAAGAGTCACTCCAAAGCCACTAATAGCGGAGAACAAACGTAGAGATTATGGTAGGGTACGAAACCACCTCAAAGTTATTCTTTCGGATCGATCTATAAAACAGTTCGTACTAGAATAACACCTTAAGACACAAATCAACCAAAACCCTAATGTCACATAGATACTCCATTGTCACTTCAAGTATCTGTGGGCATGATTATACGATATGCATCACACAATCTCAAATTCATCCAACCAACACAAAGTACTTCAAAGAGTGCCCCAAAGTTTCTACCGGAGAGTCAAGAACGTGTGCCAACCCCTATGCATAGGTTCATGGGTGGTACCCGCAAGTTGGTAACCAAAACATACATCAAGAGGCACGTGAAATCCCATTGTCACCACAGATAAACATGGCAAGACATACATCAAGTGTTCTCATAAAACACTCAATCCGATAAGATAACTTCAAAAGGGGAAACTCAATTCATCACAAGAGAGTAGAGGGGGAGAAACATCATAAGATCCAACTACAATAGCAAAGCTCGGGATACATCAAGATCGTGCCATAGAGGGAACACGAGAGAGAGAGAGAGAGATCAAACACATAGCTACTGGTACATACCCTCAGCCCCGAGGGTGAACTACTCCCTCCTTGTCATGGAGAGCGCCGGGATGATGAAGATGGCCACTGATGATGGATTCCCCCTCCGGCAGGGTGCCGGAACGGGCTCCTGAGAGGTTTTTGGTGGCTACAGAGGCTTGCGGCGGCGGAACTCCCGATCTATCTTGATTTTCGTTGGTTTTAGGGTACATAGGGTTATATAGGCAAAAGAAGTCGGTCGGGGGATGCTCGAGGTGTCCACGAGATAGGGGGCCACGCCCTGTAGGGGGGGTGGGGCGCCCTCCTATCTTTTGGGATCCTCGAGGGTCTTGTGACTTGATCTCCAAGCCTCCAGGATGATATTCTTCCAAAAAATCACGATGCCAAAGGTTTCATTCCGTTTGGACTCCGTTTGATATTCCTTTTCTTCGAAATACTGAAACAGGCAATAAAACAGCAATATGGGTTGGGCCTCCGGTTAATAGGTTAGTCCAAAAAATGATATAAATATGTAAAATAAAGCCCATAAACATCCAAAAGGGGTAATATAATAGCATGGAACAATGAAAAATTATGGATACGTTGGAGACGTATCAAGCATCCCCAAGCTTAATTCCTGCTCGTCCTCGAGTAGGTAAATGATAAAAAGAGACTTTTTGATGTGGAATTCTACCTAGCATAATTCTCAATGTAATTTTCTTTATTTTGGCATGAATGTTCAGATCCAAATGATTCAAAATAAAAGTTCATATTGACATAAGAAATAGTAATATTTCAAGCATACTAATCAAAGTAATCATGTCTTCTCAAAATAACATGGCAAAAGAAAGTTCATCCCTACAAAATCATATAGTTAGGCTATGCTTCATTTTCGTCACACAAAGATGTTCCCAACTTCTATACCCCCGATGACAAGCCAAGTAATTGTTTCATACTTAAATAATCTCAAACTTTTTCAACCTTCACGCAATACATGATCGTGAGCCATGGATATAGCACTATGGGTGGAATAGAATATGATGATGGGGATTGTGTGGAGAAGACAAAAAAGGAGAAACTCTCACATTGACGAGGATAATCAATGGGCTATGGAGATGCCCATCAATTGATGTCAACATGAGGAGTAGGGATTGCCATGCAACGGATGCACTAGAGCTATAAATGAATGCTCAACAAAAGAAAACTAGTGGGTATGCATCCAACTTGCTTGCTCACAAAGACCTAGGACATTTGAGGAAGTCCATCGTAGGAATATACAAGCCAAGTTCTATAATGAAAAATTCCCACTAGTATGAAAAAGACAACTTATGAGACTCACTATATGAAGAACAAGGTGCTACTTTAAAGCACAAGTGTGGAAAAAG
>NW_025233516.1:7248-8024 GCF_018294505.1 Triticum aestivum | reverse complement strand
TGGCATGGTATCATCATTTCATCCACATAGCATGTGCAAGAAAGTTGAGAGGGTTACAGCAAAAATTGGATGCACTTCGTGTACAAAACGGACGATCTCTTTCAAAGTATCAGGATTTCATACAGAAACTCGTCTGTTACAACGGGATTTCATTTTTTAAACTTATTTGCACTCCTGACTTTTTGTGTGTTCAAAATTCAACATTCAAAGCCACATCATGATTTTCAATCCTTTCTGACTTCATTTGTTATTTTTCATGCATTTACTAATTATTTTGAGCTATAAGACCATGAAATTGAAAAGCATTTCAAATGAACTCTGAAAAGGTTGAAAGTTGGCATGGTATCATCATTTAATCCACATAGCATGTGCAAGAAAGTTGAGAGGGTTACGGCAAAAACTGGATGCACTTCGTGTACAAAACGGACAATCTCTTTCAAAGTATCAGGATTTCATACGGAAACTCGCGTGTTACAAAGGGATTTCATTTTTAAAACTTATTTGAACTCCTGACTTTTTGTGTGTTCAAAATGCACCATTCAAAGCCACATCATAATTTTTCAGTCCTTTCTGACTTCATTTGATATTTTTCATGCATTTACTAATTATTTTGAGCTATAAGACCCTAAAATTGAAAAGCATTTCAAATGATCTCTGAAAAGGTTGAAAGTTGGCATGGTATCATCATTTCATCCACATAGCATGTGCAATAAAGTTGAGAGGGTTACGGCAAAAACTGGATGCACTTCGTGTACAAACGGACAATCTCTTTCAAA
>NW_025233516.1:1996-2976 GCF_018294505.1 Triticum aestivum | reverse complement strand
ATCTCTTTCAAAGTATCAGGATTTCATACGGAAACTCGTGTGTTACAAAGGGATTTCATTTTTAAAACTTATTTGAACTCCTGACTTTTTGTGTGTTCAAAATGCACCATTCAAAGCCACATCATAATTTTTCAGTCCTTTCTGACTTCATTTGATATTTTTCATGCATTTACTAATTATTTTGAGCTATAAGACCCTAAAATTGAAAAGCATTTCAAATGAACTCTGAAAAGGTTGAAAGTTGGCATGGTATCATCATTTCATCCACATAGCACGTGCAATAAAGTTGAGAGGGTTACGGCAAAAACTGGATGCACTTCGTGTACAAAACGGACAATCTCTTTCAAAGTATCAGGATTTCATACGGAAACTCGTCTGTTACAAAGGGATTTCATTTTTTAGAACTTATTTGAACTCCTGACTTCTTGTGTGTTCAAAATGGACCATTCAAAATCACATCATCATTTTTCAATCCTTTCTGACTTCATTTGTTATTTTTCATGCATTTACTAATTACTTTGAGCTATAAGACCATAAAATTTAAAAGCATTTCAAATGAACTCTGAAAAGGTTGAAAGTTGGCATGGTATCATCATTTCATCCACATAGGATGCGCAAGAAAGTTGAGAGGGTTACGGCAAAATCTGGATGCACTTCGTGTACAAAACGGACAATCACTTTCAAAGTATCAGGGTTTCATACCGAAACTCGTCTCTTACAAAGGGATTTCATTTTTAAAAACTTATTTGAACTCTTGACTTTTTGTGTGTTCAAAATGCACCATTCAACGCCACACCATCATTTTTCAATCCTTTCTAACTTCATTTGTTATTTTTCATGCATTTACTAATTATTTTGAGCTATAAGACCATAAAATTGAAAAGCATTTCAAATGAACTCTGAAAAGGTTGAAAGTTGGCATGGTATCATCATTTCATCCACATAGCATGTGCAAGAATGTTGAGAGGGTTACGGCAAAA
>NW_025233516.1:0-1986 GCF_018294505.1 Triticum aestivum | reverse complement strand
TTTGAGCTATAAGACCATAAAATTTAAAAGCATTTCAAATGAACTCTGAAAAGGTTGAAAGTTGGCATGGTATCATCATTTCATCCACATAGCATGTGCAAGAAAGTTGAGAGGGTTACGGCAAAAACTGGATGCACTTCGTGTACAAAACGGACAATCACTTTCAAAGTATCAGGGTTTCATACCGAAACTCGTCTCTTACAAAGGGATTTCATTTTTAAAAACTTATTTGAACTCTTGACTTTTTGTGTGTTCAAAATGCACCATTCAATGCCACACCATCATTTTTCAATCCTTTCTAACTTCATTTGTTATTTTTCATGCATTTACTAATTATTTTGAGCTATAAGACCATAAAATTGAAAAGCATTTCAAATGAACTCTGAAAAGGTTGAAAGTTGGCATGGTATCATCATTTCATCCACATAGCATGTGCAAGAATGTTGAGAGGGTTACGGCAAAAACTGGATGCACTTCGTGTACAAAACGGACGATCTCTTTCAAAGTATCAGGATTTCATACGGAAACTCGTCTGTTACAAAGGGATTGCATTTTTTAAAACTTTTTTGAACTCCTGACTTTTTGTGTGTTCAAAATGCACCATTCAAAGCCACACCATCATTTTTCAATCCTTTCTGACTTCATTTGTGATTTTTCATGCATTTACTAATTATTTTGAGCTATAAAACCATAAAATTGAAAATCATTTCAAATGAACTCTGAAAAGGTTGAAAGTTGGCATGGTATCATCATTTCATCCACATAGCATGTGCAAAAAAGTTGAGAGGGTTACGGCAAAAACTGGATGCACTTCGTGTACAAAACGGACGATCTCTTTCAAAGTATCAGGATTTCATACGGAAACTCGTCTGTTACAAAGGGATTTCATTTTTTAAAACTTTTTTGAACTCCTGACTTTTTGTGTGTTCAAGCCACATCATCATTTTTCAATCCTTTCTGACTTCATTTGATATTTTTCATGCATTTACTAATTATTTTGAGCTATAAGACCATAAAATTGGAAAGCATTTCAAATCAACTCTGAAAAGGTTGAAAGTTGGCATGGTATCATCATTTCATCCACATAGCATGTGCAAGAAAGTTGAGAGGGTTACAGCAAAAATTGGATGCACTTCGTGTACAAAACGGACGATCTCTTTCAAAGTATCAGGATTTCATACAGAAACTCATCTGTTACAACGGGATTTCATTTTTTTAAACTTATTTGCACTCCTGACTTTTTGTGTGTTCAAAATTCAACATTCAAAGCCACATCATGATTTTCAATCCTTTCTGACTTCATTTGTTATTTTTCATGCATTTACTAATTATTTTGAGCTATAAGACCATAAAATTTAAAAGCATTTCAAATGAACTCTGAAAAGGTTGAAAGTTGGCATGGTATCATCATTTCATCCACATAGCATGTGCAAGAAAGTTGAGAGGGTTACGGCAAAAACTGGATGCACTTCGTGTACAAAACGGACAATCTCTTTCAAAGTATCAGGATTTCATACGGAAACTCGTGTGTTACAAAGGGATTTCATTCTTAAAACTTATTTGAACTCCTGACTTTTTGTGTGTTCAAAATGCACCATTCAAAGCCACATCATAATTTTTCAGTCCTTTCTGACTTCATTTGATATTTTTCATGCATTTACTAATTATTTTGAGCTATAAGACCCTAAAATTGAAAAGCATTTCAAATGAACTCTGAAAAGGTTGAAAGTTGGCATGGTATCATCATTTCATCCACATAGCATGTGCAATAAAGTTGAGAGGGTTACGGCAAAAACTGGATGCACTTCGTGTACAAAACGGACAATCTCTTTCAAAGTATCAGGATTTCATACGGAAACTCGTCTGTTACAAAGGGATTTCATTTTTTAGAACTTATTTGAACTCCTGACATTTTGTGTTCAAAATTCATCATTCAAAGCCACATCATCATTTTTCAATCCTTTCTGAATTCATTTGTTATTTTTC
>NW_025233515.1:3252-8024 GCF_018294505.1 Triticum aestivum | reverse complement strand
GATGGTGGGAACACCAACTCGAAACTGACAAGACATTGCACCAAATCATTCTGTAACCTTGGTATGATTTCTGGATCGATTACCTTCTGAGAGATTGCATTGAGAAATGCACATAGCTTCACAATGGCTAATCGAACATTTTCCGGTAGAAGCCCCCTCAATGCAACCGGAAGCAGTTGCGTCATAATCACGTGGCAGTCATGAGACTTTAGGTTCTGGAACTTTTTCTCTGCCATGTTTATTATTCCCTTTATATTCGACGAGAAGCCAGACGGTACCTTAATACTGAGCAGGCATTCAAAGAAGATTTCCTTCTCTTCTTTGGTAAGAGCGTAGCTTGCATGACCCTGATGTATGCCGTCTTTTCCGTGCATACGTTGCTGGTCCTCCCGTGCCTCAGGTGTATCTTTTGTCTTCCCATACACGCCCAAGAAGCCAAGCAGGGTCACACAAAGATTCTTCGTCATGTGCATCACATCGATTGCGGAGCGGACCTCTAGGTGTTTCCAATAGGGCAGGTCCCAAAATATAGATTTCTTCTTCCACATGGGTGCGCGTCCGTCAGCGTCATTCGGAACAGGTTGTCCACCAGGACCCTTTCCAAAGACCACCTTCAAATCCTTGACCATATCATGTACATCAGCACCAGTACGGTGGCCAGGCTTCGTCCGGTGATCCGCCTCACCTTTGAAATGCTTGCCTTTCTTTCTTACGGGATGCCTGCTCGGAAGAAATCGATGATGTCCCAGGTACACATTCTTCTTACAATTAGCCAAATATATACTGTCGGTATCGTCCAAACAGTGCGTGCATGCACGGTATCCCTTGTTTGTCTGTCCTGAAAGGTTACTGAGAGCAGGCCAATCATTGATGGTCACGAACAGCAATGCCTTTAGGTCAAATTCTTCCCCCATGTGCTCATCCCATGCACGTACACCTGTTCCATTCCACAGTTGTAAGAGTTCTTCAACTAATGGCCTTAGGTACACATCAATGTCATTGCCGGGTTGCTTAGGGCCTTGGATGAGCACTGGCATCATAATGAACTTCCGCTTCATGCACAACCAAGGAGGAAGGTTATACAAACATAAAGTCACATGCCAGGTGCTATGGTTGCTGCTCTGCTCCCCAAAAGGATTAATGCCATCTGCGCTTAGACCAAACCATACGCTCCTTGCAGCATCTGCAAACTCCTTCCCGTACTTTCTTTCGATTTTTCTCCACTGCGACCCGTCAGCGGGTACTCTCAACTTTCCGTCTTTCTTACGGTCTTCTCTGTGCCATCGCAATGCCTTGGTGTAACGCCCTCGATGCGGCTATAGCCCCCACGTGTCGAGGCACGACTTAGAGGCATAACCGCATTGAAAGCAATGTCGCAAGTCAGGCAATCATTACAACATCCCATGTAATACATAATAAAAGGGGGAGATAACATAGTTGGCTTACACTCGCCACGTCACATCAGAGTACATAAATAACATCCATCAAACAAACACTCATGGCCCGACTACGACGCCAAAATAGAAAAGACCCCCAACATGCGACAAGGTCCTGAATCGATAACCCCAACTAGGCACCACTACTGATCATCCGGAAAAGAAACATAGTATCGCTGAGAGTCCTCGTCGAACTCCCACTGAAGCTCGTAATCGTCAACTGGAGCAGAAACACCTGGACCTGCATCTGGAGTTGTAATATATGTGAGCCACAGGGACTCAGCAATCTCACACCCACGCGATCAAAACTATTTAAGCTCATGGGAATGGATAAGACAAATATATGTGGAGCTGCAGCAAGCGACTAGCATATGTGGTGGCTAACTTATACGCAAAAGAGAGCGAGAAGAGAAGGCGAAGCACGAGCGAGAAGCTAAAGGAACATCCTGCGCAAGCATAACTCCAACACCGTGTCCACTTCCCGGACTCCGCCGAGAAGGGGCCATCACGGTAACACACACGGTTGAATCATTTTAATTAAGTTTAGTTCAAGTCATCTACAACCGGACATTAACAAATTCCCATCCGCCCATAACCGCGGGCACGGCTTTCGAAAGATCAATCCCTGGAGGGGGGGTCATAACTTAGCCCATAACAAGCTCTCACGGTCAACGAAGGAATAGACCTCCACCCAAGACACACCGATCAGACTCGGTATCTCGGTACAACAAGATGATTCGACAGGTTAAAACAAGTCCAGCAACACCGCCCGAATGTGCCGACAAATCCCGATAGGAGCTGCACATATCTCTTTCTCAGGGCACGCTCGGATAGGTCAAGATACGAGTAAAACCAAACCTCAAGTTTCCCCGAGGTGGCCCCGCAGGCTGCCTGGTTCGGACCAACACTCAGAGGAGCACTGGCCCGGGGGGGGTTAAAATAAGATGACCCTCGGGCTCCGGAAACCCAAGGGAAAAAGAGGCTAGGTGGCAAATGGTAAAACCAATGTTGGGCATTGCTGGAAAAGCTTTAATCAAGGCGAACTATCAAGGGGTTCCCATTATAGCCCAACCGCGTAAGGGACGCACAATCCGGGAACATAACACCGATATGACGGAAACTAGGGCGGCAAGAGTGGAACAAAACACTAGGCGAGAGGCCGAGCCTTCCACCCTTTACCAAGTATATAGATGCATTAAGATAACATAGCAATTTAATGATATCCCAACAAGCAATATAAATGTTCCAACAAGGAACGTCTCCAATCTTCACCTGCAACTAACAACGCTATAAGAAGGGCTGAGCAAAGCGGTAACATAGCCAATCAATGGTTTGCTAGGACAATGGTGGGTTAGAGGTTCAACATGGCAATTGGGAGGCTGACAAGCAAATGGTAGGCATCGTAGCATTGGCAAAGCAAAAGAGCGAGCAAACTAGCATAGCAAAGATAGTAGTGATTTCGAGGGTATGATCATCTTGCCTGCACAGTTGTCAGAGTTGACTGGATCCTCACAAGCAAACTCAACGGGCTCCTCAGTAGCGAACTCGTCTCCCGGATCTACCCAAAGACAAACAAGCAACAAGGACACAATCAACCACGGGCAAGACCAAGCAATATGATGAAATGACGATATGCTATGCGGGATGCGATGCGGGATGCGAAATGCAAGATATGACAGGAAATGCATGAACCTGGCATCAACTTGGAAAACCAAGTGTGCCACTGGATAGAGGGGATGAAATCGCTTGAAAACGATATAAAGATCATAGGAATCGGAGCTACGGTTTGGAAATGGCAAGCGTTTTAAGATACGACACCGGTATGCGACTTACAGCAAGTAGGCATCTAAATGCAACGAAATGAACATGCTACAGCCACCAAACATGAAAACAAAATACATGGCAGTGATGTACACAAGATGGTTGACAAAACACTAGCACTGAGCCATAGGCAAATTCATCCATTAAGAGGTTCAAACAAGCATGGCTAAAACGCAAATGCAAAACAGATCTCAGACTTAGTGAAATTAACACTAGTCTGAAATTTCAGATCACGATGCTCTCTTCGGAGCAGAAAAACAACATGATACAAAACCTGAACATGACAAGTAAGAACATGGCATGGAGCTACTCAACAAGCTTAATAAAACACCCAAAGTGACCTGGGGCCAAAAGGGTTCACAAAATACTCTACCGAGCTCACGAACATCGCTCGAACACAATCAGTTTTCAGACTTAGTGAAAACTGAGACATGCTGAAATTTAACTCACGAAGGCATGTAAACAAGCTCGATGCACTCACTACGGTGCAAGTCATGGCAAGGAAATCATATAACCAGCAAGAAGGCACAAAGTGCTAGCTACACATGGCAAGAACGAAGGCATAGCATGCATGGAACACTAACGGTAGCATCGGCGAAATCGCAAACAAGTTGACGATCTGCCCAAATTAACAACGAAGCAAAAGTTGAGCTCGATTGAGTCAACCTAGAGCACTCCAAAAATGCCAACAAAGACATGGATGGATAGAGCATGACATAAATATCAAAACTCCCTTACTGATCATCCTCAAAAGAGGCACGGATCACTAGGAAACAAGCTGGACATATAGCATCATGAACTAAAATATCCCAGACTTAGCGAAAATCACTAAGTCCCTGAAATCTGCAATCTCAGGTACCTCTCTTCGCAAGCTTGCACAAGACAACACACACATCCTAAAAATGCATGGGTGGCACCTCTGGAAATAAGACAAAATTCTTCACAATACATCCCAAAGGGGCACAGGCATATCATGCACGGATTAAACATAGCAAAAATGACAAAAGTGCATGATGAACTAACGGTTCTGCAATTTAACTCACGAAGCCTCCTTCTAACAGCATTTTGGGTATCAAGATGACCTCAAATGCAAATGATGCAATGGAATGGAATGATGTACATGTCGAGACGAAGATTTTGATATATCCTATGCCCAAAACGGATCTACGGTTGCGGAGATACAAGCAGTCAAAGATAGCACGAAAATTAGGGTTTCAGGGGAGAGAAGTCAACCGATGCCCAGATCCAGATCTGGATCGGCACGCTTCCCGAGGCGGCGCCGGAGACACTGTAGCAGGGCGCGCGCGACGAGGTTCGTCGGCGCCGGAACCAAGGCCGCCGGCGTAGGGGGAGGCGGTGGCCGGCGACGAGGGGCGGCGAGGTGGCCCGGCGAGGCCGGCCGCGGGCGAGGGCGCGGCCCCGGAGGCGCGGGCGCGCGGCGAGGAGCGGACGGGCGGCGGGGCCCGGCGCGGCGGCGGCCGGTGCGGTGGCGGCGACGGCGCCGGTCGCCGGAGG
>NW_025233515.1:0-2617 GCF_018294505.1 Triticum aestivum | reverse complement strand
GGATCTGGCGGGGATGTTTTTTTTTAGGGTTTCGGGGAGAGGGAGAGATCCGAAAACGGAGGGGTGTATATATAGGCATAGAGGGAGCTAGGAGAGTCCAAATGAGGTGCGGTTTTCGCCCACACGATCGTGATCGAACGCTCTAGGACATGGAGCAGAGTTTGGTGGGTTTTGGGCCAAATTTGGGGGGTGTTGGGCTGCAACACACACGAGGCCTTTTCGGTCCCTCGGTTAACCGTTGGAGTATCAAACGAAGTCCAAATGACCCGAAACTTGACAGGCGGTCTACCGGTAGTAAACCAAGGCCGCTTGGCAAGACTCGGTCCAATCCGGAAATGTTTAAACCCCACACAAGAAAGAAAGGTAGAAATGACCACCGGAGGAGAACGAAACGCCGGAATGCAAAACGGACAACGGGGAAAATGCTCGAATGCATGAGATGAACATGTGTGCAAATGCAATGCACGTGATGACATGATAAGAGATGCACGAAAAAGAAAACAACACACGGAGACAAAGACCCAAACCCGAGAAATAAATATAACTTAGCGCCAGGGACGGCAAAAGTTGGATACAAATATGGAAAGTATATCTGGGGCGTTACAACACTCCACCACTACGAAAAGATCTCGTCCCGAGATCTAGGACTGAAAGAACTCCGGGTACTCAGAACGGAGGTGATCCTCGCGTTCCCAGGTAGCTTCACGGTCGGAATGGTGTGACCACTTGACTTTGAGAAATTTGATTGACTTGTTGCGAGTCTTGCGTTCAGTCTCTTCGAGAATAGCAACTGGGTGCTCACGATAGGAGAGATCTTCTTGGAGCTCAATGTCCTCGAAGTTGACGGTGCGGTCAGGAGTCTTGAAGCACTTTCGAAGCTGAGAGACATGGAACACATCATGAACATTTTCAAAGTTTGAAGGAAGCTCGAGTTGATAGGCGAGGTCGCCTCTCTTGCTGACAATCTTGAAAGGTCCCACGTATCTAGGGGCAAGCTTCCCTTTGATACCGAAGCGACGAGTACCTTTCATGGGAGAGACGCGGAGGTAAACATGATCTCCGATCTCGAAAACCAGATCACGGTGCTTACTATCATAGTAGCTCTTCTGGCGGGACTGGGCTGCTTTGAGGTTATCACGAATGACTTTGCACATCTCTTCTGCTTCTGTGATTAAGTCATTACCCAGCAGCTGACGTTCACCGGTTTCAGACCAGTTGAGAGGGGTACGGCACTTCCTGCCATACAGAATTTCAAAGGGGGCCTTGCCCGAACTTGCTTGAAAGCTGTTGTTGTATGAGAATTCAGCATAAGGAAGACAATCCTCCCACTTCATGCCTAAGGAGATCACACAAGCCCTGAGCATATCTTCAAGAATTTGGTTGACACGCTCGACTTGACCGCTTGTTTGAGGATGGAAAGCTGTGCTGAAGCGAATGTTGGTGCCCATGGCCTTCTGAAAAGAATCCCAAAACTTGGAGGTAAAGATGCTGCCACGGTCTGAAGATATCACTTGAGGAATACCGTGCAGAGAGACAATGCGAGAGGTATAGAGTTCCGCCAATTGAGCTGCAGTGATTGACTCTTTGATAGGCAGAAAATGAGCCACTTTGGTGAGCTTGTCGATGACAACGAAGATAGCATCATTGCCACGCTTGGACTTTGGAAACCCAGTCACGAAGTCCATTTCAATATGGTCAAACTTCCATTCTGGAATGGCAAGAGGTTGGAGGAGACCAGCTGGCCTTTGGTGTTCTGCCTTCACTCTTCTGCAGACATCACATTCGTTCACGAATTGAGCGATCTCGTGCTTCATTCGAGTCCACCAATAAGCTTGCTTGAGGTCCTGATACATCTTCGTACTACCAGGGTGGATGGAGAGGAGAGAGTTGTGAGCCTCGTTCATGATCACCTTACGGAGTTCACCTTTGGGCACAACAATTCGATCCTCGAAGAAGAGAGTGTCCTTGTCATCAAGTCGGTAGCACTTGTACTTGGACTGACTCTTTGCAATACCAATCTTCACCTTCTTCACCATAGCATCAAGAAGTTGGGCTTGGCGAATCTGGTCTTCTAAGGTAGGAGAGACTTGAAGGTTGGCGAGGAAAACTTGAGGAACAACTTGCAGATTAAGTTTGCGGAAAGCTTCACAAAGCTCGGGTTGATAAGGCTTGAGAATCAGACTATTGCAATATGCTTTTCTGCTCAAAGCGTCAGCAATCACATTAGCCTTGCCTGGAGTATACTCGATACTCGGATTGTACTCTTGAATCATTTCGACCCATCGAGTCTGCCTGAGGTTGAGATTAGGCTGAGTGAAGATGTACTTGAGACTCTTGTGATCAGTGAAAATATCCACTTTCCTTCCCAATAGAAGATGTCTCCAAGTCAACAAAGCGTGTACAACTGCCGCCAACTCGAGATCATGAGTGGGGTAGTTCTTCTCATTAGGTTTCAACTGGCGAGAGGTATAAGCAACAACTTTCTTCTCTTGCATCAGTACAGCACCGAGACCTTGGAGAGAGGCATCACAAAAGACCTCGTACGGCTTGGTTTCATCAGGTGGAGTCAGAACTGGAGCAGTGATCAATTTCTCTTTCAAAGTGTTGAAAGCAATAT
>NW_025233514.1:0-8026 GCF_018294505.1 Triticum aestivum | reverse complement strand
GAATAGCCGTGATCTTCGGTAACAGGACGACTTGGAGTTGTACCTTGACCTTATGACAACTAGAACCGGATACTTAATAAAACACACCCTTCCAAGTTCCACAGACAACCCGGTGATCGCTTTTCTACAGGGCGACGAGGAGAGGATCGCCGGGTAGGATTATGCTATGCGATGCGACTGGAGATGCGCTTGGAGGTGCTACCTGGATATGCTACTTGGAGATGCTACTTGGAGGACTTCAATCTACTCTCTTCTACATGCTGCAAGACGGAGGCTGCCAGAAGCGTAGTCTTCGACAGGATTAGCTATCCCCCTCTTATTCTGGCATTCTGCAGTTCAGTCCACTGATATGGCCTCCTTACACATATACCCATGCATATGTAGTGTAGTTCCTTGCTTGCGAGTACTTTGGATGAGTACTCACGGTTGCTTTCTCCCTCCTTTTCCCC
Organism: Triticum aestivum; assembly: GCF_018294505.1. Classification (NCBI taxonomy): domain Eukaryota; kingdom Viridiplantae; phylum Streptophyta; class Magnoliopsida; order Poales; family Poaceae; genus Triticum; species Triticum aestivum. The sequence continues at coordinate 7,577 of NW_025233514.1, read as the reverse complement.
CTTTCCTTTCTTTCTGGTTGTCGCAACCAGATGCTGGAGTCCAGGAGCCAGACGCCACCGTCGACGACGACTCCTACTACACCGGAGGTGCCTACTACTACGTGATGCCCGCTGACGACGACCAGGAGTAGTTAGGAGGATCCCAGGCAGGAGGCCTGCGCCTCTTTCGATCTGTATCCCAGTTTGTGCTAGCCTTCTTAAAGCAAACTTGTTTAACTTATGTCTGTACTCAGATATTGTTGCTTTCGCTGAGTCGTCTATGATCGAGCACTTGTATTCGAGCCCTCGAGGCCCCTGGCTTGTATTATGATGCTTGTATGACTTATTTTATATGTAGAGTTGTGTTGTGATATCTTCCCGTGAGTCCCTGATCTTGATCGTACACATTTGCGTGCATGATTAGTGTACGATTGAATCGGGGGCGTCACAAGTTATAGTCTGAAGCCAAACAGTAAACAGTCTTCACTTAGTGAAGTCAATCAGATCAGACAAATGGGTAATGACTTCACGAAGACAAACTGTAAGTAAAGAGAGGTGAAAGATGGAACCAGTTGCTCGGAGAGGATAAGGATTTGTTGGACCAGTTCCAATTGCTGTGACAACTGTACATCTGGTTAGGGAGGTTGAGATTCAACTCAGAAGACCGCATCTTACCTTATTCCCCTTGAGCTAAGAACACTTAGTCCTCGCCCAATCACTCTGGTAAGTCTTCAAGGGAGACTTCCAAACCTTCACAGACTTCATTCACTGGCAATCCACAATTACTCTTGGATGCTCGGAACATGACGCCTAACTGGCTGGAGGATTCACAGTCCTCAAGTGTAATAAGTCTTCAGATCACATGGACAAAAAGACTTCAGTGATGCCTAACACTCTTTGGCTATGGGTGTTTTGGGCTTTATCCTCGCAAGTATTACTCTCTCAAAGGCTTCGAGGTGGGTTGCTCTCAAACGAGAAAAGCCATGCACTAACTCTAAGCAGCCACCAATTTATGGTGTAGGGGGTGGGCTATTTATAGCCAGGAGGCAACCCGACCTGATTTGTCCAAAATGAGCCAAGGTCACTAAGGAACTGACACGTGTCCAATGGTCAGATTTCAAACACACGCGGTAGCTTGACTTGGGCTACAAGTAAAGCTGACTCATCCAGCTCTGGATAATATTTTCTCTCATTGTCTTCGCTTGAAGACATAGGATTTGGTTGAGCATCACTTCAGTCACTCTAACTCTGGATAAGATTAACAGTACGGTGTTTCCTATGACTCAACAAAGAAGAAAAGGAAACTACGGAACAACTATGTCTTCGCACTCCATAGTCTTCATGCGATGTCTTCTCATGTCATAGTCTTCAATGTGAATATCTTCACAGACCACCATTGTCTTCAATGTCTTCACACATATTTAGGGGTCATCTCTAGTAGGCAAACCGAATCAATATGGGACTTCTACCTATGTTATCTTGCAATTCTCACAAACACATTAGTCCCTCAACCAAGTTTGTCGTCAATACTCCAAAACCAACTAGGGGTGGCACTAGATGCACTTACAACCTCCCCCTTTTTGGTGATTGATGACAAACTGGTTGAAGTTTTCAACGGGGATAAAAGTATGTGAAAGTCCAGTGTTGTGAGTATTGTCTTCATACATGTGACGAGGCCCCTTGAAGATGTGCATATAAATGATTTGCTTTTGAATGCAAATGCACATGGAAGGTTTTACTTTGTGGAGGCCATCTTTAGAGTGTGAAGACAATGCATTATGCATATAAGAAGATAATGAAGATAATGCTATGCATAATGGAAAATGGACGTCTGTAGAATGACTTCATGCGGAATTTATCATCGTATCACAGAGTAGCAGAAAAAGTAGCAGACGACCATCGAGTTTAAGTGTTACAACTCAAAGAACCAAATGTATCAAAAGACAAGAGTTGTAAAGACTTGCCAAAAAATAATGCAACCACCCATAAGGACCCGCTTGAAGACTATCAACTCATATGCTTCTCCCCCTTTTGTCAGTAATGACCAAAAAGGTTTGAAGACATAGAGCATCTACTCGTTGGCAGAAGGAGCAGATGCGGGAGCAGGGTCGACGTTGGAGTTTGGTGGTGCAGAAGGGCTTGATGCAGTGTCAAGATGCAGTGTAGCCATGGTTGGTGAAGTGGCGTCGTCTTCTTCATCGACGACATTCGCAACAACAGTTGTAGCCAAAGATGAATATTCAAAATCTTCAAGTGAGGGAGTGCGGTGCCAACTTGCATTTTGTGGAGGCCTGGAATCAAACTTGAAGCCCTCGGTGAATCCATCTTCGCGAAGATCGTCTTCAGAACATAGTAGGGTGAGGATCTTCCAGGACCGCCAAGAGGTTACATGGGCAATAAATGAGTTTTTGGTGGCCAGGTTTTGAATGTGATTGACATCCACCAATTGACTCTGCATCTGACGCTTTAGCCAGACGTGGTGCTTGTCCTGCTTCTGATGTAGGGCCACAAGAAGCTCTCGGTCATTCAGTACACGAGAACGCTTCCGAGGCCTTTGGGTAATCGTACTAGCAGTGGCTTCAGTGTTTGCACGATGAGGCATATGTACATTGCCAGCCAGAGGATAAGCAGGAGTTGCAGCATTGGGGACATGAATTCCTTCTATGGGTTGCATGAAGCTTTGATGATCAACATTATGAAGATATAGAGGCTCCTTGGCAGGCTCGGGGTAGATGGCTTCAACTAACATATCAACCTCAGGCAGAAAGACAAGATGATTGCGTGCTAAGAGTTGATAGTCGAAGAAGAATGGAGTTTGATTAGGTGCATCACCCATGGAGCATAAAACTTCAAGCCAAATAGATCAATCCCAGATGCAACAAGTTGTCTGATGAAGAAATTTTGGGAGATGAATCTGATACCATTGACAATATAAAATACCAAAGTCTTCATGGCTCCTTCAAGTTTGGCTTCGGAAGAATGTCCCTTGATTGGCCATAGAGTATGTCTTAGTATATGATAGACTGTGTGGGGAAAGTACTCGAGGTCCTTGATGAAGAATTCCTCAGGATATTCTGCATCTTGAGGCAATCGATTCATCATACTAAGCATTTGACTCATATTGGGTTCATGCCTCTGAAAAATACTCTTTAGTTCTTCTCGGTGATGCTCACAACCAGGCTCATACAATTCACCTGGAGTGGGCAGGGAGGTAAGCTCGATGATGTCTTGAGCTTTGGCTTCATGGTGCACATCTCCTGTCATCCACTCGAGAATCCATGTCTTCGGGTCCCTGTTGTAGCCATGAATGTGAACAGTGGCATAGAACTGCAGTAGAAGCTCTTCATTTCAGTGCTCTTTGGTAGTGACAAATTCCAGAAGACCAGCATCCCGAAAGCAGTCCAGTGCTTCTTCAAGACAAGGCAGCCCAGCAATAGCTTCACAATCAAGACACATGTGTGGAAAAATTCGCTCTTGATTGTAGAGGATACATGAGTAATAGCTGCGCTGCTGATGGCTCCAAAAGCGATCGGAAGAAATCTTTGGCTTTGAGTACGGGTTCTTGGCACTGTCAAATAATGTATTGTGTGCTCTAAAGCTGGTGACACTGAAAGATCCTGGTAATGTAGCAGCACCTGGAAGCCTTGGCAGCCTAGGCTTTGGCTTCTGAACTTGTGGTCGTTGCTCTATATGATAGTCATATTGTGGTCCGCGAGCTATGGGAGGAACCAAAATAGGCCATCTTACTGTGACAAGCTAGCCATGATCGTAGGCATGTTCAATTGTGTGAGGCCTTGGTGGTACAGGGGCTTTAGCATTCACAGTGGCTTCATGCACCACATTAGCTTCAGGCTCTACATTGTCTTCGGCCATGACAACGTCATTGGCGTTAGTAGCAGTGTTTGTGGCAGCCTCAGTGTTTTCAACCTCCGTTCGATGCAGAACCGGAGGGTCTGGTACAATCACATTCCCCTCGAGAATGACTTGGTGTGTGGCAGGGGGTGTGGCAACTCTTTCTCTTTCTTCTCTTCTTTCTTCTTCTTCGGCTGATGCAGCCGGAATGTCTTCAGCAACTTTAGCTTCAGACGTTGGAGCCGTCATAGAAGGATTCTCTTCAGGGAACACTTGACGTGCCACTGAGCTGGATTGTTGTGAATCTTCTTATGGGATGGTGGACATGGAGATAGATGTCCTGATACCTTTGTGAAGCCGTTGAAACACGGGCGGCGCCTTTGGAGAAGGAGTGGTCTCCATGTAGTTGTCGTCATTAAGTACCTGATAGGTAACTTGAGCTGGTGGAGTGTGGGGTGTCTCATCTTGAACTGGGGTTTCTTCTTGTGGGCGCTCAACCCAGGAATCATCTTGAGCGGTTGGCGTCAATGGACAACCAATGCTAATGTATTCACTGCTTGTTGGAGCAGGCGATGATACCAACTGGTGATCAAGCTGAGGAAAGACTTCATCATCAACCACATTGTCTTCATGACCAATGTCTTCAGCTGCGCTAGGGTCAACAACTGGAACTTGTTCATCTTCATGAGCCTCTGTGGAAGCAGGCTGGTGGATAACAGTATGTCGATCTAGGTTGGTGGCAGCTGGAAGAGCGACAGAGATGGGTTCAACAATGAGAGGTTGAGAGACCGCATCACACTATTTCTTTGAAGACTTAGTTCCCTTAGTCTTCAACTTTTTCTTGGAAGGGGGCATCGTCAGATGCATCCTTGAGCTTGCGCTTCTTGGCTTCGACTTCAGCTGCCCTTGTTTTCTTCAGCTCTGAAGCTGCTGAGGTGACCATAGGCTTCGAGCCTGTCATGCCGGCAGGAAAGACAATGCGAGGTTCTTCCTACCTTGGTGCTTCAGTGTGTGTCATAGCAGGCTTCTTTTGTTTGGCAGCCATCCTGGGATGGATGCTAGGGCGCCCAAGAGCTTTGCGCTTCTTAGCTTCATTGTGTGCTTGAACACATTTCTGAGCGAAGTATTTCATGCGCTCTCGTGAGCCTTTAGCTTCATTGCGCTTCTTGTGAAACTCTTCCTTGAGGTCATGCAACATCTTCTTGAAGATTTGAACATCTGCCACGCTAAGCTTGGCCATGTTCTTCTTGAAGTGAGCCTTCTCATAATTGATTTTGTTCTTGAGCTCGTCAATCTTCTGAGCCAAGGCCAACTCACTAGCAATGGCTCCATGGAATGTGACGTTGATGTCCACCGGAAGCGGAAGATCATCAATGCTAATGCGCTGGTCATCGAACCACTCATCAATGAAGTTGTTCAGAATGTAAACATCAAAGAGGGGCAGATCGTCGAAGATTTCCGCCTCTTGCTTGCTCTTGATAAGCATCTCAAGAGCATCATCACCAAGATCTTCATTGCTGGACAGATCAATGGTGTCATCTTCGTTGCGCAGAACAGCAAACGGAGTCGGGGGTTGCCCAATGGCCTTCTTGGGCAATGGCTTCTTGGTCCTCTTGGACACGCGAGATAAATCTTCAGACTGCACACTAGATTCAGGCGGTGCAGTATTCAGAGGCTTCTTGGTTGAAGCTTTTGGTGAAGCAGATGGCTTTGAAGCTTTTGCCTTCTTCTTCTTCTTTTCCTTTGGAGGCATCATCAGAATCAGCTTCTCCAGCAGATTTGCTCCACAGCTGCTCTCTAGGCAGCAATGTGAGACAGAAGCCCGTCACAATTGGCGAAGGGGCCAATTCTGTTTTCATTAGCTTCACGAGTCCCATCAAGTCTTGGAGTGGAGGGGCCAGGGTTGAAGTTGAGGCCAAACTCCTTTTGGTTCTTGACAGCAGAATCTTTTGCAAACTGATAGTTGCGCTTGAAAAGATTGTCTTCACAACACCATAAAAGAGAAGGTGGGTTGACATTCTTAGGCTGTGGTCCTCTGGCCATACAAGGATAGAACTTTTGCTCAATGGCTTCAGCCTTGCTCTTTGGCACCAAACCGCGGTACAAACAGTCACCCCAGGGGCGCTTGATGGCATTCTTTTCAGCATATTCAGGTGTCACAAACCTGTATTTGAACCATTCCTCAGCCTAATATCTTCTGATCCACTGGATCCGGTTCTTGCGCTGGGTGTAACTTTCCTTTGGATCTGACTTGTACAGTTCATATAGATCATGAGGCAAATCAAGTGCAGTGTTGCCACGGTGTTGTCTGCTGCCTTTCCTTGCAGATTTCTCTAAAGCCATAACATTGAGACTGATTGGCTTCAAAACAGTGAAAGGCTTCCGTCTGCTGGTCAGACAAGAAATGGCTTCAGGAGATTCGATGTGACACTGTAAGTATTCTGCAAATGAATGCAGACTATGAGAACCAAGGGATTCTCCCACGGACATGTACCTGTGACAGCATTAGAGATGCGAGGGAAGGGGAAGAGGTCATATACATTCTCAGAAGATTTTGAAGATAAATCAGTTTAGAAGACATTCACTTATTTGAAGAGAGTTGGTTCCAGATTTATATGAATCCATGAATAAGTACAAGTGAGGAATCTAACAAGTTATGAAGCATAAGTGAATATACTTGGCATAATATGAGATGCAGATGAGGACAAATCCCGATTTGGAAAAGAAGAAACCACTTTGGTTGAAGTGGATGGATTTGATGGATCAAAAAGGCAGTAAAAAGTAAGATTTAATTACCACTGACGAACTGCTAGACGAGGTTGGAAGAGAGGCCGAGCAGTTCAATCTCCCGTGCCCTAACTTGGCATCGGAAGACACTTACGACGGCGACATAGAGGACGAGGTCCGCGGTCGGCGTGAGGACGACATCGAAGAAGTCGCGGCAGCTAAGCGCTTCGTCTCCGGCGTCGACGCGAGCTAGCGGAGGCGCTAGGGTTTTAGCGAGGTGGCGAGGGTGGAAGAACAGATATTGACCGCAAGGGGGAGTATTTATAAGAAGGAGGAGGGCGGAGCAGCGCACTTACGCAGGTGCCCCTGATGGTTCACATCTGTGAGACACATGGCATGCATGCAACTCATTGAAAGTTGTTCCATGTTCCCACACACGCCTGGATTGTCGGGTGGTCATTCCGGCTTCTCCGGTTTTCAGGCAATAAGGATATAGCATTAGTAACAGATTTAAATGTTTGTCACTTTGTCTTCTGCTGACAAAGATTCAAAGAAGACAATTGACAGGTTTCAATAGAATGCATATGATTTGGATAAATAGAATTTGAGGAAGAAGCACAGAATAGGTTAGGGTCCGATCACATTCACTTAGATCAATAAAGATTTAAGATTGAAGACAGAGCTATAAGTGAATGTTGTAGAGGACGAAACACAAATATATATATATATATAGTAACACTATTCTGATCCTGGGATCAGAATAGTTATTTGGATCACCATCAACCCTATAAGGGCGCGTGCGAGATCCTTCCGAGGCGCGAGAAAAAAAAAGAAGAAAAAACGCATCCCCCAGCCCGCCCCGCAACCAGCCAGACCCCCCATCCCCCGCAACCCCCACATCCCCGGATCCATCGCCGCCGATCCCCACGCCGCTTTCGCGCCCTCCCCAGACCCCCACGCCCAGCGGCCTCCCCGGAGAACTCCGCCGCCGCGCACCCTCCCTGGGGACCCCCGCCACC
>NW_025233513.1:0-8027 GCF_018294505.1 Triticum aestivum | reverse complement strand
CGAGCGCGCCGGGGTCTGGGGCGAGCGCCGGCGCCGGGGTCGTGGGCGAGGGCCGGGTCGGGGGCGAGCGCCGGCGCCGGGGTCGGGGGTGAGCGACGGGGGAAGAGAGAGTGGGGATTTGGGGGGAAAAGGAGGGATGAAGCAGGGATAGTGAGAATTTTGGGTTAAGTGGACGTAGCAGCAGCGCGTTTGGCCAAAATGCGCTGCTACTACCTTCAGTAGCTGCAGCGATTTGTACGAAAAGCGCTGCTACTACCTTCAGTAGCTGTAGCAGTTTATACGAAACGCCCTACTAATACCTTCCAATTTTCCTTTTTCTTTTCCTTTATATTCTCCCACTTTTATTTCCAGAGAGCAGTGAACGCAGGGAGGGCGATATATATTGCATCATCTGACGGTTAAATATGTATGCAAAATAGGAACATATATATTACATCATTGGACCCATGCATAATAATGGCTAAGTGTGTATACAAAATAGGAACATATATATATATATATATATATATTACATCATTTGACCGATAACATACGGTTCCTCAGTGCTGACGTTTTCGTTTTTGAGTCATCTTCTTTCCCTTCTTGTTCGTCGAAGAATAATTGAGCCCCTCATTGTGACTTTTCCTTTTCCATGAAGTACGATTTTTCTTAGGTAATATAGTATTGATTCTTCTTTTGACGTATACTTCATCATCATCGTCATCTTCCCTCATTGGGTTGCCGTACTGATCATAGTCTTCCTCGTTGGCGACTCCATCCATTCCAATGATGTTCCTTTTGCCCCTCCTCAAGACAACACGACTGGGATTGCATGGGTCGGTTATGAAGAAGCATTGTGTCACGTGCTTAGCGTGTACCCATGGCTCGTTTTTTGCGATAGCGTTCACGGTAGCGCTCTTGGCGTCCGGTATACTCATGGTAGTGAAAATCCGGTTTTCTCTTTTGACATTCTTTGCCCATCTGACACCGAACATCGTCGTGTTGTGCAGTCCAGAGTAGTCAAGCTCCCAGATCTCCTCGACCCTTCCATAAAATTGTTCAGTTGCGCCGTTGTCGCTGCCGGTCAAGCATTCCATCGTCACCCCTGAGTTCTGATCATCACTGTCCATATCTTTGGCCTCCGTGTAGAACGTGTATCCGTTGATATCATATGCCTGATAGGTTACGAGGTTGGGCGAGGGGCCATGTGCTAAGGCGTATATGAGCAATCCGTCCTTAGAGCCCTCCTCCGGGGGAATAGCAATAATATGCTCTTTGAACCAATGCAGGAAAGTGGAGTTGTGCTCTCTAGTAACTTCGGCGTTCGTCCTGCATACCCCCCGGTCACGATACTTCTTCGCGATAATTTCCTTGTGCAGTGCCACGAAAGGATCTACCTCGTCTAGGTGTTGTAGCACTACCAAGTTTGCTCTGTAAAAGTTGCTGCGTCGATCTGAGTATGCCACGTGCAGTTCCCTGCGACCGTTGCAGTGACCATCTCCTTCGAGCCTCCCATCGTGCTTGTTAATGGGCAAACCAATACTAACACCAGGCGGCTGGTCTGTGCCATATAGAAAATTCTCACAGAAAGAGATGCACTATTTTGTCAAATAGCCCTGGATGATGCTTCCATCCGGACGGGACATGTTACAAACGAATCATTTGATGATCCCGTTCATCCTCTCAAACGGCATCATGTTGTGCAGGAATGACGGCCCCAGGTCTATTATGTTATCCACAATATGGACACACAGATGCACCATCACGTCAAAGGACACGAGCAGGAAGTACATCTCAAGCTCATTCAGTATCACAACAATCTCTTCCTGTAGCCTTTGGCGCTGCTTCACACTGATCGACTTTCGAGAGATGGCGTCGAAAAAGTTGCAGAGACCAATAAGCGTGTCACAGACGTGCTTGTCCATTATCCCTCTAAGGGCAACAATTAGTATCTGCGTCATCATCACATGACAGTCATGAGACTTCATCCCGCTAAACCTTTTCTTGTCCATGTCTAGATATCTGCTTATCTTGCCACAGTAACCGTAACTAACCTTGACTCCGGTAAGGCACTTAAAGAAGGCATTGATCTCAGCCTGACTTAAGGTGAAGCAAGAAGGGGGGCAATAATCCTCTTTTTTTTATTTTCTTGCCCTTCTTCTCCCGTGCCTCTGTCTCCGTCTCTGTCTCGTCTGAAATTTTACGGGGCGGCATGATCTTCCCTGATTTTCAAATCTTGCAAGTCTTTTCTTGCCTTAGGCCCATCCTTGGTCTTATCCGGCATGTTCATCAGCGTTGCGAGCACGCTCTCAAGGACATTCTTACAGATATGCATTTGATCAAGGCAATGAGGTGTATCGAGTTTGTGCCAGTACTCCAAGTCCCAGAACACAGACCTCATCTTCCATAGGTCCGGCGCCTTTCTCATCGTCTTTCCCGGCGCGGGGCACTCCTTCAAGTTTTTCAACAGCTCATCGATTTCGGCACCGCTCCGCTTACGTGGAGGTCCTCGATGCTCAGCGTGACCATTGAATAGATCTCCATGGTTTCTCCATGGGTCGTCCTGTTCCAGCCATCTTCGATGCCCCATGTACACGATTTTCCCAGACCCGCCATCTTTCCTTGACATTAGCTGCTGAGACGTCGTATCATCCATGCACCACGTGCATCCGCAATATCCATGGCACACCTGGCCTGCCACATATCCGTAACCGAGATAATCCTGCACTGTCGTGATCAGCGCGGCTCTCATGTTGAAATACTCACCTTTGCTGGCGTCCCATGTCTTGGCCGGTGTTTTCCATAAAGTGTCTAACTCCTCTTGAAGTAGCCCCAGATACAAATTAATATTATTTCCTGGTTTTTTCGGCCCTTGAATAAGCATGCTCATGTGAATGTACTTCGATTTCATGCACAACCAGGGGGAGGTTGTACATCCATACGAACACGGGCCATGTGCTATGGTTGGTGTTCTTGTTGCCAAACGGATTCATGCCATCGGTACACGCGGCGAGCACGATGTTACTTGCATCACATTCAAAATACCGATAGAAGCTGTTCAACGCTCTCCACTGGCTTCCATCCTTCACATGTCTCAGCTTCGGATCATCTCCATCTTCGGGCTTCTTCCTCTCCGCGTGCCAGCGCATTAGCTTTGCTTCCTTGAGATCTACAAAATACCTCTGGAGACGGGGAGTGATCGGTAAGTACCATACAACTTTATGGGGACATTTCTTCCCGGTCTTCTTGTATCGAGAAGCATTGCATACCGGACATCTTGTTTTTTCGGCGTGCTCCTTCCGATAAATTATGCAATCGTTGATGCATGCATGGTATCTAACGTGTGGCAGATCAAGAGGGCACACGATCTTCTTGGCCTCATCAACACTAGTAGGACATATATTACCCGTGGGAAGAACATCCTTTAGGTACTTGAGATGCTCATCGAGGCTAGTGTCGGTCCATTTGTTTTTAGCCTTCGTCTTCAGGAGTTGGAGCGTGAAACTCAAGCGGGTCACCTCAGGATTGCAACCACCATACAATGGAGTGTTCGAGTCTACCACCAGTTGCTCCAGCTTAGCCTCCTCTCTAGAAGGAGCTCTCTCAGTACTCGTCTCCTTGCGAAGCAATGCTTGAACATGAGGGTCCCGCACGATTGAACTTAGTACCGACAAACTCTGCTGCGTGGAGTCCATGTCGTTCTCTCCGCCGCCATGTCCGGCCCCTTCTCCTCCACCATGTCCGGCCCCTTCTCCGCCGCCATGTCCGGCCTCTTCCCCGCCGCCATTATCGATCATCACTTTGTCTTGCCCCATGTCATCATTGCCTGCCCCGTCAACATCCTCAACATCGTCATCCTCATCTTCAGTTATCCACCGAGTATAGCCATCCATGATGCCAGTCATGAGCAGGTGCACTTCGACACGACCATCGTCATAGGGGTCGAGCCAAACTAATCCTTTGCATTTTCGACACGGACATAAAACCTCTGTCCGGTTATTTTCTTTCATGTCCTGCACCACCGACCGCAACCACCTATCTACCATTGTTCCGCTGACCATCGTCAACTTTGCACGGTAATAATAAACAAATTGATTATAAAAATGCGTGTATGCATCAAAGTCATACAAAAATTCGGCCTGACCTTCCCTAAAAATAGGACATATATGGATCTAGAGTTTGCCTGGAAGTCGCCGAAACAGAAATAAATCGACATTTCGGCAAAACATAGGCAACTCAAAAGCACAATTTGTCGTCAACTCATGCCACACACACAATTTCCACAAACATATCACACACACATAAACATATTTCCATTTTGCAAAAGCATGAATTTTTCATCACCTATCTCAAGATCGAGCACACGGTGGAGATGATGTTGTAGGGATATCAAAAGTGCACAAAGCTCTTCTTGACAAACATAGATCTATTTAGGGGGCAAATAGGTCACTTAACTAAATCCTACATCTACCTAGCTACCTAATTTGGGAGGAGACAACTTCAACTAGTGGAGGGGAAGGAAAAAAGAGAAAGGAGATGCATTAATGGAGGTGATGTAGTTAGGTAGGAGTAATGAAGAGAGAGAAATGTAGATAGAAGAGAGAGAGAGTAATGGGGGAGAAGTATTGAGGAAGAAGAAGAGTGAGAGTGGGAGCATGTGGGAGGTAGGGGAAAGGGAAGAGAGGAGGGGGGAGGGGGGACGGTGGGGAAAAGGTGGTGGGTTGGTCCGGATTAGCAGTAGCGCGGGACGGAAAACGCGCTGCTGATAAGGAAGTAGCAGCAGCGCGCTTTCGTCAGAAGCGCTACTGCTAACCGGGACAAAAAGTGTGTCCAATTTGAAAATTAGCAGCAGCGACCTCAGAAAAACCGCGCTACTACTACAACTTTAGCAGTAGCGCGGCTAGCGATACCGCGCTGCTACTAAATGGAGGTGAGGGGGCACTGTCGGTCGATATTTGTAGCAGCGCGTGTTACACAGAGCGCGCTACTGCTAAACACTTGTCAGTAGCGTGTTTTCCACACCCGCGCTACTGCTACTTAGCAGCAGCACTCCTTTTTGAGCTGCGCTGCTGCTAAGATTCTATGTATAGGGTTTTCCCTAGTAGTGTACGCCGGTTCAGGAAGGTATGGATATTAATATGCTATATTACTTACCTGCCGAGTTTCGTGCTATAGGTGAAGAAGGGGAGGTAGCCCGGATGGATTTTGGTCCTAAGAATGCTATCTTTGAGAAGCCAAAAGAACTGGTGAAACACTTGAAGCCGTTGTACCTCAAAGGTCATATTAACGGATCGTCGGTTGCTAGGATGCTCGTTGATGGTGGTGCCGTGGTAAATCTTATGCCTTACTCGGTCTTCAAGAAGTTGGGTTTAGATGATGATGCATTGATGAAGACCAATATGGTGCTTAATGGATTTGAGTGTCAAGAAAAGACAGAGGCCAAATGTGTGATGTGCATGGGACTAACCGTGGGAAGTAAAACTTTGGCCACCACATTCTTCATTGCCGAGGTGCAAGGTAACTATAATGTTATATTAGGCCGTGATTGGGTTCATGCTAACCAATGTGTGCCATCTACCATGCATCAACTCTTAATACAATGGGTCGGTGATGAGGTAGAAGTCATTCACGCGGATAATTCGGCTTGTGTTGCTTTGGCCGATGCATCGGTGGATTGGAATCATCCCGATGTTACTTTCTTAATAGGGCGTGACCTCTCAGAGTCTGATTTCCTTAGTGCAACAAGGAATGGGTTCATTTCCATCTCTTTAAAGCCGATTGGTGGTAATCGGTTACAAGGTATGATGCGAACAAGAAGTTAAAATCAGTGGCCGATATAAAATTATCGCCCTAAGCATAAACATAGCCGATACATAATTATCGTCCTGAGAAAAATAAATGTCCGATGGAGTGTTGACATCGTCCTTAAAAAAAGCATCGTGCAAGTTATTTTTCGGCACACAATTTTGCCAAATAATAGGGGGGCATGTGTTGGCACCAGATTTTGGCACGGTCAATAACTTAATTTACATAGCCTCAAATGGAGAAGTGATCTACATAAAAGAGTTTTGTATTGTCCATAAGAACATCTTTGAAGTTTGGGCCATCACCATCCGATCTCATCTCGAAGGCCGAAGTTGTGTTCGAACATTATTCGGCTGATTACGCCCCCAAGAGAGCCTCATATGGAAAAATCATTCTATAGGAATTGTCTTCGTCTCGTCGAAGCGATCGATTTTGATATAAAAATCGTCTAGATCTGAGTTCCTATGCAAAAGTTAGAGCAATCGGAGTGCAGCCCTGTCACGAGGCGAGACGTGGCGTGCCCCACCAGACGCATGTCTGATGGGTAGCGTGAGGGAATAGACTATTTTGCACAATCGATTTGACCCTCACGATGACCTCTGATAAAAAGGGTTCAATATGAAAGTTGTTCATCACGTCAAAACGGTCAAGATTGCTTTTGGGCTCGTTTCCATCCGAGGTCGTTTACCACCTTAAAAATTAACCGCAAGGTACAACCAGTTTAAACCGAACTGTTTTGGGAAGTTCGGACAAAACCAATCCGAATTTGACCAGGATTTTGGGCATGATTCCAAGCCTTTTCCTTGCACGGGAAGTCCAGCCGCCTCTTATATACCTAAGGGGTGACGGCCGATTGAATAACAACACACAATCGCAAAACTCATCTACTTTTTACCCTAGTTTTACATCCCTTCCTTGTTCTTTCTCTCTCATTCTTTGTTCGTTCTTCTTTTGCAGGGCGGCGATCCTCGAGGCTCTAGGGACGGGCGAACCAACATAGGGATGCCCATTGCCACTGCGCGTCGAGACGGGGTCCCTCTCGGGCGCGTGGGGTTTCTGGTTTCAAAATCACCCGCCGGATTGCTTGTGTACCGCGCTTCCGGACGGGTCTCCTTCGACGTGAGCTGCGGTGTATCAGCCTCTGTGTCGGAGGTACAGGTGACGTGTTCGTGTGCGAACACACTTTTTGGCGACTCCGCTGGGGATGAATGATCAAGAATCATCATCAACCATGTCTAATCTCCCCATGCCTTCAGAAGTTAGCGTCGATAACATCATTAAGCCCGGTCCTGATGAACTATCAGATGAACATCGCCAAGCCTATGAAGCGCTCAATAAACAGCGTGAGGAGGATTCTGAGGCGCTCAAGAAGAAGCCGCAGGAGCAGGATTTGGAGGCGTTTCTTGCAAATTTCAAGGACCGTCAAGGTAACATTACTCTAGTTGGAAACGTCAATTTCCCTCCCCTGATTGATGAACAAGATGAAATCACTGTGAGTAAAGTTTCTTCTCCAGAGCAAGTGGCTGTGATTGAAAGTCTTGTTAGTAAGGGTAATGTGATGACGTACAATTCTTTTGTGGCAAATACCAATGCTAAGAAAAATATGCCTCTGTCATCTAGTGGTACTGTTGGTATATCTGAAAACCCTAGCCCAACTTTACCTATTTCATCGGCACCTCCTATGCAACAATAATATAGTATGCCGTTGAATTTTTACCCTAGTCAAACTAACCAGCTTCTGGCCGCACCTTCATATCCTAATCCTATTATGAGTGTGCCCAATTCGGCGTCAACGCCGAATCACTTTGTCACACCACCCATAGGCGCAAACATGTTTGGTCTTCCGCCGAATTATGGTTCGGCGTCCATCCGAGAAGTTGCACCACTAGCTAGTACTCAGGTTGCTCCTATGTCATTGCCACAAACATCTTCATTTACCTCAGATCCAATTTTAGCTAAATTAAGGGAGGATTTGCATAAGATGTTTCTAGAAACTTTCGGAAACGAGCCGAAAGTAAAGAGTCGCGTGTATCAAAAGCCTTATCGTGAACACTTTGATGCAGTTTTGTACCCTCAAGGTTATAAGGTTCCTGATTTTGTCAAATTTAGTGGAGAGGGCACGAAAACAACATGGGAACTTGTTAGTCAGTATCTAGCGCAGTTGGGTGAAGCTGGTTCCGTAGAAGAATTGCAAGTGCGTTTATTTCCATTATCTTTAACTGGTACTGCATTTTCATTGTTTG
>NW_025233512.1:6262-8027 GCF_018294505.1 Triticum aestivum | reverse complement strand
CTGGACCTAAGCCTGAAACTGAGTGCTTCTACTGCAAGCAGACTGGTCACTGGAAGCGGAACTGCCCCAAGTATTTGGCGGATAAGAAGGATGGCAAGGTGAACAAAGGTATATGTGATATACATGTTATTGATGTGTACCTTACCAATGCTCGCAGTAGCACCTGGGTATTTGATACTGGTTCTGTTGCTAATATTTGCAACTCGAAACAGGGACTACAGAATAAGCGGGCACTGGCAAAGGACGAGGTGACGATGCGCGTGGGAAACGGTTCCAAAGTCGATGTGATCGCGGTCGGCACGCTACCTCTACATCTACCTTCGGGATTAATATTAGACCTAAATAATTGTTATTTGGTGCCAGCGTTGAGCATGAACATTATATCTGGATCTTGTTTAATGCGAGACGGTTATTCATTTAAATCAGAGAATAATAGTTGTTCTATTTATATGAGTAATATCTTTTATGGTCATGCACCCTTGAAGAGTGGTCTATTCTTACTAAATCTCGATAGTAGTAATACACATATTCATAATGTTGAAACCAAAAGATACAGAGTTGATAATGAAAGTGCAACTTATTTGTGGCACTGTCGTTTAGGTCATATCGGTATAAAGCGCATGAAGAAACTCCATGCTGATGGACTTTTGGAACCACTTGATTATGAATCACTTGGTACTTGCGAACCGTGCCTCATGGGCAAGATGACTAAAACACCGTTCTCCGGTACTATGGAGAGAGCAACAGATTTGTTGGAAATCATACATACCGATGTATGTGGCCCGATGAATATTGAGGCTCGTGACGGATATCGTTATTTTCTCACCTTCACAGATGATTTGAGCAGATATGGATATATCTACTTAATGAAGCATAAGTCTGAAACATTTGAAAAGTTCAAAGAATTTCAGAGTGAAGTTGAAAATCATCGTAACAAGAAAATAAAGTTTCTACGATCTGATCGTGGAGGAGAATATTTGAGTTACGAGTTTGGTGTACATTTGAAAAACTGTGGAATAGTTTCGCAACTCACGCCCCCCGGAACACCACAGCGTAATGGTGTGTCCGAACGTCGTAATCGTACTTTACTAGATATGGTGCGATCTATGATGTCTCTTACAGATTTACCGCTATCATTTTGGGGATATGCTTTAGAGACGGCCGCATTCACGTTAAATAGGGCACCATCAAAATCCGTTGAGACGACGCCTTATGAACTATGGTTTGGCAAGAAACCAAAGTTGTCGTTTCTTAAAGTTTGGGGCTGCGATGCTTATGTGAAAAAGCTTCAACCTGATAAACTCGAACCCAAATCGGAGAAATGTGTATTCATAGGATACCCAAAGGAAACTGTTGGGTACACCTTCTATCACAGATCCGAAGGCAAAACATTTGTTGCTAAGAATGGATCATTTCTAGAGAAGGAGTTTCTCTCGAAAGAAGTGAGTGGGAGGAAAGTAGAACTTGACGAGGTAACTGTACCTGCTCCCTTACTGGAAAGTAGTTCATCACAGAAAACTGTTTCAGTGACACCTACACCAGTTAGTGAGGAAGCCAATGATAATGATCATGAAACTTCAGATCAAGATACTACTGAACTTCGTAGATCAACCAGAGTAAGATCCGCACCAGAGTGGTACGGTAATCCTGTTCTGGAGGTCATGCTACTAGATCATGATGAACCTACGAACTATGAAGAAGCGATGGTGAGCCCAGATTCCGCAAAGTGGCTAGAAGCCATGAAATCTGAGATGGGATCCATGTA
>NW_025233512.1:0-926 GCF_018294505.1 Triticum aestivum | reverse complement strand
CCCGTTTTGCGGTACGCCACTCCCCTCCCAATGAACAGGACCCCCGTTTCGACCGTAGGAGGTCCGTTTCGTCCGTTTTGCAGTATGCCACACCCCTCCCGATCAACAGGACCCCCGTTTCGACCGTAGGAGGTCCGTTTCCTCCGTTTTGCGGTACGCCACACCCCTCCCGATCAACAGGACCCCCGTTTCGACCGTAGGAGGTCTGTTTCCTCCGTTTTGCGGTACGCCAGGCCCCTCCCAATCAACAGGACCCCGTTTCGAATGTGGCCGGTCGAACACAAGGCCTTTCCTCCGTTGTGCGGTACGCCAGGCCTCGTTTCCATCGCCTGTTCCGTCCAAGCCCTCCCAATGAACACGACCACGCATTCCGTTCCGACCCAGCCGATTGGCTCCCCAAGAACACGACGACGACGCTGTTTCTCCGTTCCGACCCAGCCATGTACGTATGCGCGATAGGCTTTAGAGACCCTGCCCATATGTACGTATGTGGCCGTATTTTCTTTCTTGCACCCTCGCCGCTGTACATACGTGTACATGCTATGTGCGCGCCTCTACTACGACACGTGCATGCCTCTACATCCACCAGTATATATGTACGTACCCCGCAAAAAATAGTATATATGTACGTACACGTTCGCGACCAGAATGACAACGCTACGTACGCTTCGACCAGGTGGGTCCCGACTGTCAGGCACTTCCTTGCGTGCAAAGATGTAGCTGGTGGGTCCTAGCAGTCAGGGGGGCGAATCGTTTTGTTTTTTTGCTCGGACGCACTTCCTTGCGTGCAAAGATGTAGCTGGTGGGTTCCAGCAGTCAGGGGGGCGAATCTTTTTTTGCCCGGACGCACTTCCTTGCGTGCGAAGGTGTCGTTGGTGGGTCCCAGCGGTCAGGGGGGCGAATCGTTTTGTTTTTTTGCCCAGACA
>NW_025233511.1:0-8028 GCF_018294505.1 Triticum aestivum | reverse complement strand
TGTGCTAACCTCCGAGAAGGCTAAACTTGGGGTTGATCATGCTAGACTCAAAGAGGAGTTTGAGATACTTGACAAGGCCCACAAGGTCTTGAAGGGTACTCATGCTAGCCTCAAAGAGTCTCATGCTCAACTCCAAGTTAAGCTAATCAAGGAAAAGGCCACCTTTCCTCATATGGTATTAATTGATAATGCATGTTCTACTAACCCTTGTTGTGAGCATGTGCATCTTGTGGAGGAAAATGCCAAGTTGAAGGATCAACTTGAGAAAGGCCTTGTGTCTTGCATTCAAGGTGAGAAAAACCTCAACGACCTTTTGAGCAATCAAAAGGAAGTTGTGGCCAAAGAAGGAATTGGGTTTGCACCCAAGTCCAAGAGCAAGAAGAAGAAGAAGAACAAGACCAATCGTCCTCCTCCTCTCAAACAAATGTTCGTGAAAGAGGGAGAGGGTGCTCCTAAGAAGAAGAAGGAGAAAGTGAAGGGAGTTGATGTCCAAAAGGGCAAAAGCATTTCCTCAAACAAAGCCGGCGACTTTAACCCGTCATATGTGTTGTGCCGTGCTAGTGATGGACATGTTTATGCTAGATTTGTTGGTTCTTCCTTTGAGTACATTGAATGGTCTATTTGGGTTTCGAAGACCCTTGTTACTAACATCAAAGGACCCATTACTAAATGGGTACCTAAAACCAAGCATTGATCTCGTGTAGGTGTTTGCTTCCGGTGGGGGATCATGGTTGCTCGACAGCGGAGCAACAAATCATAAGACCGGGAGCAAGGACTTGGTGGTGGACGTGCAAGAGATTCCATCTATGCCCACCAATGTCGAGTGGGGTGATGCATCACATTCTAAGGTATTGGGTCTCGGCAAGGTTGTCATTTCTCATGATCTAACGATCGAGAAAGTCATGCTTGTTGAGTCCCTTGCATTCAATTTACTTTCCGTTCGTCAACTTGCACTCATGGGCTTTTCTACATTCTTTGATATTGATACCGTGGCCCTCTTGTGGAGCAAGACTCTTAAAGTAGCCTTTGTTGGGCATGTCGAGAATGGTCTCTATGTGATTAACTTCTCGGAGCGACCCACTAAGACCGCGACATGCCTAATGGCTAAAGTTGACGTGGGATGGCTTTGGCATCGCCGTTTAGCCCACGTTAATATGAGATCTTTGCAAAGTCTTCTCAAGGGGGACCATGTTCGTGGACTAACAAATGTTAGTTTTGCCAAAGATCGTGCTTGCAATGCTTGTATCGAAGGAAAGCTTCATGAAAAGGCTCACCCTCCTTCAACCATCATCTACTCGAAGAGACCCTTCACATGGATCTCTTCGGGCCTCCATCTTTTGATAGTCTTGGAGGAAGAAAGTATTGCTTGGTGATTGTGGATGATTATTCAAGGTACACTTGGGTATACTTCTTCAAGAGGAAGAGTGAGACTCAACAAACCGTCATCCACTTTGCAAATGAAGCTCAACGTCAACATGATGCAAAGATCTTGACAATAAGAAGTGACAACGACACTGTCGTGGATTTGTCACGGCAGATGTCCTAGTGAAAGGACTTAGTCGTGGAGCCATTGCTACGGGTTTACTTGAAGGGGTTAAAGCGGACACAAAGACACGAGGGTTTATACTAGTTCGGCCCCTTCAATGAAGGTAAAAGCCTACGTCTAGTTGTGATGGAATTGATGTGGTCTCGATGGCTAGGGAGCAAAACAAGCTTCGCCTAGGCTCGAGTTGTGGTTGTCTCTCCTTGAACCGCCGCCGGGTCGTCCCCTTATATACACGGGTGACGCCCGTCGGTCCATAGAGTCCCAACTGGTTCATACTCGTATCCCGGTTGGCATCTCTCTATTCCTAACTTACAATACAAGTTTACATATCATGTCGGTTTACGGCTACAGTTTCTAAACCGACTACAGGCCTTGGGCCTTCATCTGCTTATACTTCTACTGAAGTTAACCTGGCCCAGGTAGGCCGGTTCACGCCCAGTGGTAATATCCCCAACATTAGGCCCCAGATTGATTTGAACCGGTTCATGTAAATCCTTCCCAAAATCTTGTGTCTTGGACATCTTCTGGTAATTGGTAAACCGCCATGTCGTCATCATTTCTGGTTGCTGTAAACCGGCATGACGTTATCATGAAATTTATCATTTATAACGCCCTCCTTTAACAATAGCTCCTGGATTCGCGCGCTTGACCTAACTCTGTTGCCTTATAAATAAGACCGAAGGGTCATTTCCTTTCCTTTCCCTTCGTCTATTCTTCTTCATCTCCTCGCATTGCCAGCCTTGGAGCTCCGCTGCCGCCGTCGACCTCTGCTTCGTCTTGGGCCGCTGCATCAACCTGAACGCACCAGAGCACTGCGGCATCCTTCCGCATCTTCTCTGTTTCCAGTAAGCTTTCTTCTCTTCTTGACCTAGATCTGTTCTTAGGGTTTCATGTTCGCGCTGTGTTCATCGCTTGCTCATACTTGTACTCTGACTCTTGAATGAATCTGTGAACCCCTGTTGTGTTTAGTAGTAATCTTTAAGCATCCGCCTATAATTTCTCATCTAAATCCATAGATCTCACGCACATACCCGCTCAATGGTTCACTTCCGTTCTGCCTTACTCTTCGGAATATTTTCTGTTTTTGCGAGCTTGCTGTAGATCCGCGGCTGTAATACGATTTGTGAAACCTGTTTCTGCATACCTAGTTGTCCACAACTTCAATTGCTTCTGATGTTTAGGCCAGGCGGTTTAACTTACCATAGAAAAAAGTTGCTAAACCGGTATATACCATTAGTCCCCTTGTTGAACCGCTAGAATCCATATGATGCCGCATCGTAGAAGACTGGTTTATAGGTATTGCCTCCGGTTTAGCGTTGTTCAGATCAACACCTTCTTTTATCCAACATATTCTTGAACCGGATCACCTATTTCTTGTAGATCTCACCATGGCCAAACAAGTATATGAGTGCAATTGGGTTCCCTCTCGCGTCACAGAATCTCAGCTGGATGATCTAGTCCTGATTGGCGCTTTAGACAACAAAGGTACGATCCACTGGAGGGTTCCTGGAAATGAATGTCCTCCCACACCTCAAGAGGGAGAGGTTGTGGTCTTTGCAGATCACTTGGCCCGGGGCTTCAAACCGCCCGGTTCTAAATTTTACCGGGATGTGTTAGCCAATTTTCAGCTCCTTCCACAGGATATTGGTCCCAATTCCGTTACCAATCTATGTCACTTTCAAGTGCTCTCTGAGGTATACCTTCAAGAGGAGCCTTTAGTTGAGTTTTTTAGAGATTGCTTCCATTTAAACCGTCGCACTGAATTCACCGACGGCCCCAATACTGAATTGGGCGGTATGGCCATTCAGAAGAGGAAAGAGATCACTTATCCCCACGTCAAACTCCATACTCACCCCAAGGAGTGGAATGCAACTTGGTTTTATTGCAAGGATACCTCCCCTGACAATGAAAATCCCTTGCCTGGCTTCCGTCCGGAACGGCTCAGCAACACTCACCCTTTTCCACAAAGACTAAGTGCCAAGGAGAGAATTAAATATGCTCCGCAACTGTCCAAGCTCCGAGCCTTTATGGCCAACGGTTTAACGGGAATAGATCTTGCACGCTGTTGGATATCATGGAGCATATTGCCTCTAAGCCGGCGCTCCGGTTTGATGTGCAAGTATACTGATAGCGTCGATGACCCACTCCGACACACTAAAATCCAACTCTCCGATGATGAAGTCACAGATTCTGTAAAGAAGATGTTGAATGAACCGGAGCACCTCTGTGCTCAAACCGGTCTGCTTCCTTACTGCACCACCAACAAACCGCCAGCGGTAAGATTTTAATCGCTCTATTGTTGAACCTGTTACTGCTTTATCCGTCTGACATTTAATTACTGCTGAACCAGGGCGATAATCCGTTTTGGAGCAAGAAGCTTTCACAAGACAAAACGGAGAAGGCAGGGCGGTCAACCCGGCCCAAGACCAAGGTTATCAAGAAGCCAGCTCACAAGAGAAAAACCACCGCTTCATCTGATCCAGCTATTGATGATGATGTGGGTAATCCGGACCTTGAGGTAGAACTTGATTCACTTGGCTTACTTTTTACATGCCTTATTGATGATGATGCTTGTCAGGACGACGCTGAAGCCAGCAATGCGGAAGTCACTGAGGTAACTATTCTCTCTTCCGATTCAGAAATCTTGCCTGTGCCAAAATTTCGCCAGGCAACCCGGAAAGTTAAATTTTCTCATCCTCTTGCTTACTTGGATCCCAAATTTCTTATGAAGACTCAGCAACATGAAGCTCGCCGTACAACCCGGCACAGTGGCCAGGTAGTTACCTCCGCCGGTTTACCAAACAGTCCGGTTCGAAAACGCCGCTCTGAGGTCTCCGACCTTTTTATTGATTTAAATCCTAAAGCGGGTTTCTTCCGTCAACCTCTTAATCCATCCGACTCCGATTATCAGGTTACTTCTCATTCATCTTCTGGTGAATCATCGGCCACTCAGCTGCCACCATTGAAAACGGTTCTTGGGTAAGCTAAGCTGAACATATGCTTCCAGTATACTGTGTAATGGCTTATGCTGTTCCTTGACTCTTTGTTTTTCTTTTAGGGCCAAACCTAAACCAAGCAAGAAGGCTCGCCTGGATAAAGCGGCTGAAGAAGATGTAGCCCCAGAACATGACAAAGCGCCCGATCTTGAAGCGTTTGCTCCTGAGGATATTCCCAATGATCCTCCTTTGCAAGACGATGCTATTCCCGAAGAAAGGCCTATTAACACTTCAGTTTCTGCTGACCCGCCTGCCAGCACCGACCGGATTGAGAAATCCCACAGTCCTGCTGACAAACCGACCGCACCCACACAAACCGGCGAGTCCAAAGATGACGATGTTGTGATTACCGGTGTAGGCCGCTTTGAACCCGGGAACCCTGTTACCTTAACCAAGCATACCGTAAAAGAGGATTTTTCCGCTCTGAACAAAGGAAGATGGGATGTTGAACTAGAAACATATGCTGCTCTGAGTGCCCAAGATCTTCATTCCGGTTATCTGAACCGGCTTTATACTAGCCGTGACTGTGAAGCTGGCCTGGTAAAGATGATGAGGGATAAATTTGAGGTAACTTCCTTGCACTTCTCCCTTTTTTAGTTACTGCCACTGCATTAGTCCTCCTAGCCCCCAAGGGCCGGTTTGTAACCTTCGTCAAACCGGGTCTTGAATATAATCATCAACACTTTGAAATCCATCAATATAGCCCCCAAGGGCCGGTTCAACTTAGCATAGTTAAACCGTCACTCCAATCAGAACATAACTGATCAAATAGCCATTAGCCCCCAAGTGCCAAGTTGAATACCTGTATTGAGCTTGGGACTTTGCAATCTAGTAGTAAATGAAAATTGAAGGTGCATTAGCCCCCAAGTATCAGGCGTATAACTTTGTTATGTGGTTGATACTTCAATTTCTTGGACCACTTGTTTAAAGCTAAATGCTGTCTGTATGCAGGCTGAGGTGAGAATCAAGGAGGACCAGATTGCCGATTTGCAGGAGACCTTGAAAACCCAACAGGCTGAAACAGACAAGGCAAGGGAAGAATTAACCAGCGCCTTGAGCATCACTGAACAGCTGAAGGAAGGCTTCAAGAAAGAGCAGGCTGATTGGGCCACTGAGAAGGCCGCTTTAACCAAAAGAGCTGAAAATGCTGAAGCTGCCCTTAAACCGGTGGTGGATGAACTTACGGCCGTAAAGCGGCAAATACACTCCATGACCGCTGCGATCTTTGGTAAGCTCCTTTTAACTTCTGTGATAACTTGAACCTTCTGTAGTATAAATCCGGTTTGAGACCGTCCCTGTATTGTTGCAGGTACACGCATCGGGCACTTAGGATCCGATGTGCGGAAGAAGCTGAAGGTTGCCTACACCTTAGTGGAACAACTGTATACCGGAGCCCAGCGGATCATCACCACAGCCTCTCATAACAACCCAGCACCTTCTTTAATCCAGGACACTCTTAACAGGTTGTCAATGCTTCCGGCCCGGATTGAGGAGCTGAAAAAATCTGCTGCTCGAACTGGAGCTATTAACGCCTTGATCCGGGCAAAGGCATGGGTGCCAGATTTCGACCCTGTGGAGGCAGCTCAAGGCTATCCCAGCCTGAAAGAAGACGGCTCCGAGTTCAACGAAGATGATTTGAGAGCAATAAACCGTGCAGTGCGCCCTCTGGCTTGTCAATTAGCTGAAGAGGCAGACTTGACGCATTATCAAGCGCAATACAATGATCAGAACAAGCGAGTGCCTGCCCCAACTCTTGAAGTGGAGAATCTGATTCCTCCAATCCGTAAGCATACTTACGCTCCTGATATTGAACCGTCTTCTCTGATCCATGAAGAGGCTGTTTTCCAAGCTTTAATGGGAATCGACTGGACCACTGTTGATTTCCAGCCAATGGATAGAGACGAGGAGGCTGAAGCGGTGGAGGATGATGAGCAGGCTTGAACCGGAGGCCGGTTTAGATAGCTGTCTTTGGCATCCTTCCAAAATAACAATGATCTTATTTGGGCACCGTGTTGCCTTGTAATAGGATAGTCCATACTTCTGCCTTAAATATGCCTTCGTGCATAAGTACTGATGCTTTTGTTGGAAAAACCTCAATTTATACTTCCTGCAATCAGAAAAAATTTGAACTTCGGTGGCGGTTATACCGCCAGCCGGTTTATGATCTTGATATATGTATCAGCAATATAACAAAAATAGGTGATACAAAGTACCTGCCATATCTGGGCATGAAGCTGGCTTAGCCAGGCTTGAAGCGGAGGTTGTATAAACCATTACCGTCAAACAAGGGGGGGAGAAAACAGCTCTCGTATAAACCGTGCTAGGTCATTATAAGCCCCCCTGTTACTCCATGATGCTAACAGGAAGGGTAAACCGGGCATACTTCTCCGGATTAAAGGGGAATCAAATCCATCGGCTGAACCGGAAAAAAGGTGTTGTTGACATAAAGGAAATACAACAAAAACAAAGAAAAACAGGCCATGAAAATAACATGGAAGCAAAGGCAATGATATAGACCATTTTCAAAAATATGCTATACTGAGATGATCAGATGGTGTTACCATGGTCGGACAGGACCAAGCCCCCAATAGGAGCGACAATGATTCAAGTTAGCCAGGTCCCCAAATGAAACCGTGGCATATATGCCAATCAAGAGGCGTGGCAATGGTTCGGGTTCGACCACGCATGATAAAAAAAGGACAGAGACCCCGC
This sequence comes from Triticum aestivum, assembly GCF_018294505.1. NCBI lineage: Eukaryota > Viridiplantae > Streptophyta > Magnoliopsida > Poales > Poaceae > Triticum > Triticum aestivum. Next base: position 774 of record NW_025233511.1, on the reverse strand, counting down.
TTTAGCTGAGGCTCCCGTTTTATTATATCAAAGATAATATATACACTGTCATGATATGTACATAGATAGAGCCGATGGCTCAAGTGTAGTAAGGCCGAAGATGAGCTATGTTCCACGACCTGTTGGTCTCCTCCTCTGATGTGCGTGAGTCTTTATGCTCTCGAATATCAATCAGATAGTACGACCCGTTGTGCAGATTCTTGCTAACTACGAAAGGTCCCTCCCAAGGTGGGGATAACTTGTGCATATCTGTCTGGTCTTGGATGAGTCGAAGCACCAAATCTCCTTCTTGAAAAGTTCTGGTTCTAACCCGGCGACTGTGATAGCGACGAAGATCTTGTTGATAAATCGCCGAACGGGCAGCCGCTATATCACGCTCCTCGTCCAATAGATCCAAAGCGTCTTGCCGTGCTATCCCATTGTCCGCTTCAACATAAGCTGCCACACGAGGTGAATCATGCCGGATATCACTAGGGAACTGCCTCCGCTCCATAAACCATAAAAAACGGCGTGTATCCTGTGGATCGGTTGGGCGTAGTATTGATACTCCATAGCACAGATGGTAGTTCCTCAACCCAACATCCTGGTGTTCTTTGCAATGGGACCATAAGCCGGGGTTTGATGCCTCGCAAGATCTACTGATTAGCTCGTTCTGCCTGTCCATTGGACTGGGGGTGTGCCACTGACGACACGTCAAGTCGGATGTGCTCACGTTCACAGAACTCCTTCATAGCGCCCTTGGATAAATTGGTACCATTGTCAGTAATGATACTG
>NW_025233510.1:0-8028 GCF_018294505.1 Triticum aestivum | reverse complement strand
CTTTTCATTCTGATAAATACACTGCCTCGGGTCTCTATTAAAACCTTCTTGGTGATGTTTGAATTTATTCATTGCCTCACTGAGCTCGTCCTCTTGCTGGTAGATACTAAAGATATCTACTTTTTCTTGTTTAACTTGCTCAAGAGGTTCACCTTTTTCTTGGGATACCTTTCAAAATTCCTCCATATCGTCAACATGGGAACGTTTGCTATGAACTTAGTAGGATCATCGGTATTCCGTTGCTCCTTAGCAATCATGATTTTTGTTGGTAATATGCCCTAGAGGCAATAATAAATTTGTTATTATCATATTTCCCAGTTCATGATAATTGTTTATTATTCATGCTAGAGTTGTATTGACTAGAAACTTAATACATGTGTGAATACATAAACTACACCGTGTCCGTTGTACGCCTCTACTAGACTAGCTCGTCGATCAAAGATGGTTAAGGTTTCCTAACAATAGACATGAGTTGTCATTTGATAACGAGATCACATCATTAGGAGAATGCTGTGATGGACAGACCCAACCATAAGCTTAGCATCGGATCATTTAGTTATTTACTCCAACTTTCATCATGTCAAGTATCTGTTTCTTAGACTATGAGATCGTGAATCTCCCTGACACCGGAGGAATATTTACTGTGTATCCAAACATCACTTCTTAACTGGGTGATCATAAAGGTGCTCTAAAGGTATCTCTAAAGGTGTTTGTTTGGTTGGCATGGATCGAGACTGTGATTTGTCGCTCCGTGTGACGGAGATATATCTCGGGCCCTCTCGGTAATACTACATCACATGAATCTTGCAAGCATGTGAATAATGAGTTTACTCACGGGATCTTGTATTACTGAACGAGTAAAGAGACTTGCCAGTAACGAGATTGAACTAGGTATGGAGATACCGACGATCGAATCTCGGGCAAGTAACATATCGCCGGACAAAGGGAATTGTATACGGGATTAACTGAATCCTTGACATCATGGTTCAACTGATAAAGATCTTCGTGGAATATGTGGGAACCAATATTGGCATCCAGGTCCCGCTATTAGTTATTGACTAGAGAGGAGTCTCGGTCATGTCTAAATGATTCTCGAACCCATAGGGTCGCACCCTTAACGTTCGGTAGAGCTAGGTAGTATTGAGATATAAATAGTGGAAAATCCGAAGGTTGTTCCGAGCCCCGGATGGGATCCCGGTCATCGCGAGGAGCTCCGGAATGGTCCGGAGGTAAATATTTATATATGGAAAGTTGTGGTCAGGGTTCCGGGAAAAACTCCGGTTTTTTCAGTATTGTACCGGGAAGTCACCGGAAGGTTCCAGAAAGTTCTGGAGGGGTCTAGAAGTCCTCGTAGGATTCCACCACGTCCCATACAGTAGCATGGGATGTAGTGGGGGGCGCACCAGCCTTAATGGGCCAAGGGAACCAGCCCCTACAAGGCCCATGTGGCTGGGAAGGAGAAACCCTAAGTGGAAGGGAGTCCACTTGCCGTGGGTGGCAAGTTTCCTCCCTTGGACGCCTCCCCTTCTTGGGGGAGGGGCTAGGGCTGCGCGCCCAGCCCTCCCACACCCCTATATACAGTGGGGAGGGGGTGCAAGGCCTCGACACACCAAACCGAAGCCTCGTCTCTCTCCTGATAAGCCTCGACCTCGATCCGTCAACGCTTGGCGAAGTCCTATCGGTGTTCCGCTGACATTACCACCACCAAGCCACCGTGTTGGTTCAGATCTCATCTACCTCCTCTCCCTTGCTTGCTAGATAAAGAAAGAGAGGACACCGCTGAGCCGTACGTGTGCTAAACTCGGAGGTGTCATCCATTCAGCACTAGATCAGATTGGATCGTGAAGAGTACGATTACATCAACCGCATTATGACGCTAACGCTTTCTATCTACAAGGGTATGTAGACACACTCCCCTATCGTAGTTATACATCTCCTAGATTAGATCTTCTGTGATTCATAGGAATTTTTTTTGATTTTCATGCAACTTTCCCCAACAATCTTTTCTATCAAAGCTTTTTGTATTTCAAGGTCAAAGAGAGAAATGTTCCTTCTACACTCATATGAAGAATGGATTTAGATTCATTGTCTATTCCATCATCAAACAAGTGGGGTATAACATATTCAGCAAAACCGTGATTAGGATAGGGATTCAAAAGTTTAGAGTATCTCCCCCAAGCTTAGTCTAAACTCTCTCTTTGTTTTTCAGAAAAAGATGTTAGCTCTTTTCAGAGTTTTGCTATCTTGGATAAAGTGAAAAATTTAATCATGAATTTATGTGCACAAGCCTTCCATCTAGTTATATTAGAATAAGGTAGTATATTATATCTTCGTTCAACCTTGTCCTTCGAAGAAAATATCGGAGAGTGGCAACGATGACAATAACTACTTAAATGTAAAGAACATAAATTAGAATACCAAAAATATAAGTGGTTTCCTGGAGTAGAAACATTAGGAGTGGAGAAACTTTGGATCATGGTGTACATCAAGTGTGCCAGTGTGACGGTAATACCTATTACCTTTTATCGTGAGCCTTATGTATTTTATTTGTTCAGTAGGGCGATCACCCTTGAGTTGTAGAACTCCATGTAGGATTTCATTTTCTATTATAGTCATGCTTTGACGAATCTATAATGTGGTTGTCTCCACGATTAATGTTGTTAAACCGGAATCATGCATTAAGTTCTCTGGATCACCATTATCTCACGGTGTCTTTGTTCCTTGTAGATATCTCCACCTATCACCTGGAGGTTACAGATTCACTAAACACTATGTGTTACCTACGTAGGTGTTTAGATAATGTTGTCTGGGCTCTTAAATTGGACAACACGCATTATGTTAACCATGGAATAATAACTTACTAAACAGTCCTTGGTACATTGTGGGATCTCATCAGGAAGGCGGGTGGAGACGAACTCTAGTGATGCTTGTTGGCCCAGGTGGAGCAGAGAAGAGATAGAGGATGTGGTCAATGATGAAGTCCATCAATCTAGTCTTTGTACCCAAAATTAATGAATGAACATTTGTAGAAATGTCATGCATACTCTATTTAACATGTGAACATTTTTTAAATGTCATGAACACTTTGACAAATGGCTGAATATTATATTAAATGTAATGAACATTTCTTGAGGGTGTGGGAAAAGTTATTAACTTTCATGAATATTTTTCTAAATGCGTGGACCATTTTTGCAAATTACATGAATAATTTTAAAAATACATGCAGACATCTCATTAAAACTGAGCTAATAATGCAAACGTTTCTAAAATTACATCAACAATATGAGTGTATATTACCCAAAATATACTGATATAAACCGAGGGAAAGTTAAATTTAAAACCAAGGCATCCACATCCAGGGAATTCACTTATCATATGAAGAAGTTACCATGAAGAGTCATAGATAACATCTGGCAAAGGCAATTGGTATGAAGTATAGGTATCATTTTAGGCACAAAAAGTTATTAAAGAAATCAGGCATAGGTCTAATAAGCGAACTAGAAAATAATGGCAATGCCTGGGTACTTGATATTCGACAGGTGCTATGCGCTTAGCTCCCCGGCAATGGCGCCAGAAAATGTTTGAGGGCCTGCAAGACACATAAGGTATTGTAGCACATTCCTGTAAGTATCCCAATAGTTATCGTCCCAACGAAGGGCGGATGAGAGTATGAGCAGCTTCTCAGTCACACACAAAATGGCTTGTGTGAACTAACTGTTTGAGAATCTGCAGATGATATTATTGTCCTGTGAAGTAATATACCAGAGTGGTAAAATGTATTTGTTGTGGCAGCAAGAATAATAACTAATTAAAAATAAAGAACATCAATTAGAATACTTAAAATATAAGTGGTTTCCTAGAGTAGAGAGATTAGGAGCAGAGAAACTTTGGATCATAGTGTACATAAAGTGTGTTAGTGCGACAGTAATACCAGTTACCTTGTTCGTGAGTCTAATATATTTTCTTTCTTTAGTAGGAGGATCACCCTTGAGTTGTAGAACTCCTCCACAGAGGAATCCATTCTCTTCTATAGTCCTGCTTTGACGAACCACAACATAGATAAAGACGAACTCCAGTGATGCTTGTTGTCCCAAGTGGAGCAGAGAAGAGGTAGAGGATGCGATCAATGATGAAGTCCGGCGATCTAGTCTTTGTACCCAAAATTAACTCAGAACATTGTTAGAAATTTCATGGATACTTTTTTTAACATGTGAACATTTTCCAAATGTCATGAAAACTTTGAGAAATGTATCAAGATTACATTAAATGTTATGAACATTTATTGAGGATGCGTGGAAAGTTAAACATTTTCCTAAATGTGTGAACCGTTTTTGGAAATTACATGAATAGTTTTAGAAATACGTGCAAACGTCTTATGAAAACTGAGCTAATAATGTTTCTAAGATTACATAAAAAATATGAGCATATATTACCTAAAATACACTGATATAATCCGAGGGAAAATAAATTTTAAAACCAAACAGTTAACCTGCCTTTTAGGCATCCACATCCAGGGAATTCATGTATCATATGAAGAAGGTATCATGAAGAGTCGTTGATAACATCTCTCCATGTTATATTTAGTCCATGTTATATCTTATATTTACGAAATTGAAGCACCATTGGAGGTTCACGCTAATCCTAGAAAAACAATCAAAATTATCCATTCGATATCTCTACTAGTTATCTACAATCATTGGATGAAGTATCTCAGGAAGGCATTGCCCTTTGTCCCACCTCAACACTTGTTCCTAATGGGGCTCATCTATAGACTGTGATCTCACAGAACCAAAGGACTCAAAGAAAAAAAGAAAAAAAAAACACGCACAGCCTTATGAGTCTCTACAGGCTGCGATCTCCCAGAAAAGAAAAAGAAGTCGCAAAAGGGAAGAAAAAGCCAAGCAGAGCCTTACGGATTCATGTATAGTCTGTTATCTCTCAAAAAGAAAAATAATTTGCAAAGAAGAGAAAATGAGCAGCGAAGATCTTTCCCACAGCCACCCCTTCATCTATTTCAATTATCATGCCCTAATCTCTCCATGATGCTTTCACCTAGAGGTTGTTGTTTCATCTTCCCCATGCATGCGTCCACTTTTTTGTACCGACCATCTCATCTAGCGGCACGTTCTCTGCTCACTGACACTTCCTTCGACTGATTTTTTTGTTTGGTTTCGCGAATGGGACCTTTCATTAATTAAAAGGAGTCATTACAATCTGTGGTGCACAGTGAGCTAATACCATCTGGACCAGTGTGTAGCCACACAGCAGTACTGGGTAGGGATTGCCCCATCAGAACTAGCTGGTGGCATACCTGGGTTAGCCCGTGTTTCACATGTGATATGGAATGCAACCTACCAAGACCTAGCAGCCAATGTTTCTACAGTAAGGAAGATCACATAACACACGTGCTACCCAAGATTTGGTCTCCAGTTTTCCCCACCATTGCCCGGCATACAACATCAAAAAAAACATCACTACCAACAACCAGACCACTTCAAAGAAATCTTTCTTTTTCCAGGTCCAGAACTTAATCTCTACTTCAGATGATTAATTACAATATATATTATTTGAGCGTGTCAGGGTTATCTCCCTCTTAATAGTTGTTGGATTGCTATGTGTGGTTTCCTTGTAGCTTTTAGTGTTTCTTGGTTCCCTGTAGGGATTGTTCAAGAGCCATCTGCTATATGTTGTAGTGGCACAAGCAACTTCAACGTGGGGATAATCTGTGCATGCACCATAATTTCCTTGATGTTGCACCGGCGTTGTGAATTTTCACGGGAGAGATTGGTGTTCAATTATTAGTAAAAAAAGCATCACCATTTGGTGTTAACGTCAGCAAGCGTGCTGAATGCCCAAGTAAATGTGTTGATTATGAACGCTGCTGCTCTTAATTCATGAGTTACATGCAGAAAAACAAAAGACTTCAGAAGGCTTTAATTTGTATGCGCATCGATATTCCAGAGGCAAATGTTCAAACAATAACACGGTCGGTTCCATCGTTGTTCTATATAGAAGTTCATGCCAAATACACATAAGAACAATAGGAGGGTAACGATTATTGTAGGTGATTTTCCTTCTTTGAGTAGAAGTTGGTCTGCTTGTCGTAGAATATTTGGTTAAGTATTAGTCCTGCTGTTATTTCCGTTAACTTGCCTGGAGTTTTAAATATATTCTACCGAGAATGAGTTCTCAAATTTCCCAAGTTATTATTACTCGCCATGGTTCTGATTTTTTTTGGCATTTTGATATTGTGAGGAGTGCAGAATAAAATTAATATCCACAAAGATGCATAGTATCTTTGCTTACGTATAAGCTTTCTAGGTGTATAAACAGAAAAATTAGTTCCTTTTCTATTTTTTTGAAAGCAGTAGTATGGCATTACTATTAGGTTCACGTGCGTTCATGTATAGGACCAACATACACAATTATCAAAAAAATCCCTTCTAAAAGCAAAAAAAGAATCAATAACTATGACCACCTCAGTAAAATTTCAATAATAGTAATTCTTGAATAAAATAATTAGAGTAATTAGCGACAATCATGTTCAATTTAAATTGGCGATGAGACTATCAACTGATAACTATTGTGCTTTTATTCGATTTCACTAAAACGAGAGACTATCAACTGTATATATTCCACGTGTATATATAGAAAAAATATCTCCTTTTTTATTTGTGAGAAAACAGTAGTATGGCATTAGGATTACTGTTAAATGTGTTCATTTATAGGCTCAATATTTATAATTACGAAATTTCCCTTCTAAAAGGAAAAAAGAATCAATAACTGTGAATTTATAGGCTCAATAATTATAGTTTTCTCCCTAATGTTGCTCTAGAGGTCATGTACAATAACCCTGGAATTTTATGGCAGTACATCAACGAAGTGTGTATGGCAAATTTAATTTCATAAACAGTTTAGTGTGGTGAAATAACTAACCACAGTAAAAATAAGTTTGATCTTGCAGATCTGACTTGAGGCTCAATTTCTATAGGCATGAAAATGATTCCTCTACCGATGGATCTCAATTTGTATTCCTGTTGCCAGAGAAATATATGATTGTCGGTGGGTCTAAAAGCAGTAAACTATTCTTATGTCAAATGTGTAAGATGTATGTGTTGGTTCTTTTCAGAAGGTTGTTAGCCAGCCATGTTATTTACACATTAATTAGCCACATGTAAGTTATTCCACATAATGACCCTTTTGTTAAGTGGTTCATGCAATTATTTGCTTCACCTGTTAATGGAAAACATTTTATCGACTACTTCAGCCATGTTTAAGAAGGTGGGATTCTTAAGTTTTTTCAGTTGCTCCCATTCTGATTAGATGTCCCACATCGTTCATTCATGATCGCAACTATGTTTTTTTCTTGAATTAACATGCAAGTTGATTTTCACATGGCCTAAGGTTTCTCAGTCCACCACATTATTCTTTGACTGACTAACAGTTGTTTGTGATCGAGTCATCATGTATATAGTATTGTACTTCAGAGGTTGGTAAGGTTTTTTCGACATCCGATGTCATTCAACTCATTTTCTTCTGTATCTTAGTCGACGTTACCCCCAGTAAAGAACTTGGTGAAAAAATATAGCTATCCCTTCCTATGGATAAGTAGTAGAGACATTCATATGTTTGTATAATAATATGTAGAAAGTGTTTCTTTTTGTATTCTTGTTAAGAAACATTAGTAACACCAATGTTATTTACACTTTTTTTGAACATGTCATTTACACTTTAATTAGATGTATATGTTCCTTTTTTTTATTGCTAACCCGTCCGACCCATGGGTTGATGACTAGTACTTTTAAACCGAAGAAATATATGATTATCCTAAATCACCTTATCCCCCATTGCCTAACTTTAAGTAAAAAAAATTGTCAAATCAAGAATTTATTCCTAGCATTCGTTAAACATCAAACCGGCACACCAGTGTATCAGTGAACCCACCTCTAAGGACATCGTTGTCGGTGGATCTTGGAAACGGACTCAACTAGACATTCGTACTCCAGCATCAACGGCAATACGAGATTC
>NW_025233509.1:7262-8031 GCF_018294505.1 Triticum aestivum | reverse complement strand
GGCGGGGGCGGCGGGCGGCGTCGGGGCAACGGGCGGCGTCGGCGTCGTCGGGGCAAACTGCAGATGAACTCTGAAAAACTTCCTATGTGTTTGCTTATATAGCAAAGCCTTTAGTCCCGGTTCGTGGCACCAACCTGGACTAAAGGTAGGCATTAGTCCCGGTTGGTGCCACCAACCAGGACTAAAGCCCTCTTTTCAGCAGCGCAAAGGGCGGGAAGCGGCGGCCTTTGGTCCCGGTTGGTGGCACCAACCGGGACTAAAGGGGGGGCATTGGTCCCGGTTGGTGCCACGAACCGGTACCAATGCACCACTTTAGTCCCGGTTGGTGGCACCAACCGGGACCAAAGGCCTCTTGCTGCCCGCGTCGCGGCCAAAAGTTTAGTCCCACCTCGCTAGCCGAGGGGCGCCCGCACCAGTTTAAAAGCCCCGGCGCGGCTGCTGTCTCGAACTCCTCTCTATAGCAGGCTTCTGGGCCTAACTTTGGCGCGCTGCCCGTTGAGCCCTCTAGCCCTTCTGGGCCTGTATTTGCAAACCCGAGGGTTGGAAGGCCCAGCGGGCAGCGCCCCAACAATTGTTTTTGCTGTATTTAGTTTTTTTTTGCTTTATTTATTTTGTTTTGTTTCTACTTACAACAAAAACTTATTTATTTTATTTTATTTTGTTTCTAATTACTTATTTATTTTACTTTATGATAATTCTTTTTGCTATTAAAGTTTCTATCAAAAAAAGTTCTTTATGAAAATTCTTTTTGCTGTATTTAGTTTTTTTG
>NW_025233509.1:0-1727 GCF_018294505.1 Triticum aestivum | reverse complement strand
TCTTCTTCGTCGTCTTCCATCATAACCCCTATTTCTCCGTGCCTCGTCCAAACATTATAGTGTGGCATGAAACCCTTGTAAAGCAGGTGGGTGTGAAGGATTTTCCGGTCAGAGTAAGACTTCGTATTCCCACATATAGGGCATGGACAACACATAAAACCATTCTGCTTGTTTGCCTCAGCCACTTCGAGAAAATCATGCATGCCCTTAATGTACTCGGAGGTGTGTCTGTCACCGTACATCCATTGCCGGTTCATCTGCGTGCATTATATATAATTAAGTGTGTCAAAAACCATTACAGAACATCATGAATAGATAATTAAGTGACCAAATTAATAGAAGTTCATCATCACATTAAAACCAAAGTACATACATAGTTCTCATCTAACAACATATATATAGCTCTCCAGAGCATCTAATTAATTAAACCATACATTGAAACTATGTAAAACATTTCAATGCGAAAAGAAATGGGATCATAATCGCAACCAAGGTAACAATTGATCCAACGGCATAATGATACCAAGCCTCGGTATGAATGGCATATTTTCTAATCTTTCTAATCTTCAAGCGCATTGCATCCATCTTGATCTTGTGATCATCGACGACATCCGCAACATGCAACTCCAATATCATCTTCTCCTCCTCAATTTTTTTATTTTTCCTTCAAGTAATTGTTTTCTTCTTCAACTAAATTTAACCTCTCGACAATAGGGTCGGTTAGAATTTCCGGTTCAACCACCTCCTAGATAAATGAAATCTATGTCACGTTGGTCGGTATATTTGTCATAAACAATAAATGAACCAAATAGTTATAAAAAGATAATATATACCACATCCGAATCATAGACAGGACGAGGGCCGACGGGGGCGGATACCAAAACCATCGCACTATGTAATAAGAAGGAATAATAAAAGTAACAAAATTAGACAAGTAACTATCTAAAGTAAGAATTTTTTTCCTTTCAGAAAGAAGATAAGAACAAGAGGCTCACCACGGTGGTGCTGGCGACGAGATCGGCGCGGGCGATCGACGGCGGTGAAGACGGGGACGGGACGTGACGGAGCGCTAAACCTAGACAAATCTCAGGGAAAATGGAGCTCGGAGGTCGAGTTTCGAGAGGAGAAAGATTAACTAGTGTGGCTTAGACATTTCATCGAACACCTCATGTGCATAGGAGGTGAGCTAGAGCACCCAAATGCCCTCCCCTCGCCGGCCAGAAAAAACAGAGCACTGTGGAGTGCTCTGCTGTGGCGATGGGGTATATATAGGGAACTCTTTGGTCCCGGTTCGTGGCACCAACCGGGACTAAAGGCCTTTGGTCCTGGTTGGTGCCACGAACCGGGACCAATGCCCCCTTTAGTCCCGGTTGGTGGCACCAACCGGGACCAAAGGCCTTGTGCTGCCCCGCGTCAAAAGTTTAGTCCCACCTTGCTAGTTGAGAGGGCTCGAGAGTGGTTTATAAGCGCTGTTGCGCCCACCCTCTCGAGCTCCTCTCAACTGCAGGCTTTCGGGCCTAACCGTTCTCTTTGCCTGTGGGGCCTACTGGGCCTTCTGCGGGCCTGAATCCTGGCCCACGGATGAGTTTCAAGTCGTATTCAGGCCGTGGTGGCCGAGTAGGTGGCATAATTTTTTTACTCTGTTTTTTGTTTTCTCTTTTGCTTTATTTGTTTTGTTTTGTTTCTACTTACAACAAGAAACTTATTTATTTTATTTCTAATTACTT
>NW_025233508.1:0-8031 GCF_018294505.1 Triticum aestivum | reverse complement strand
AATCTGAATCCTTAATTGAAGACATAAAAAATCTTCATGTTAAGTATCAGGAACTTGAAAGTCGTCATGAAACTCTCTCAACAACTCATGAAAAGCTTTCCTATGATTATCTTCAAAGGAAGCAAGATCTTGAGAAATTGAGAGCGGCTCATGAAGATCTTCAAAAGGAAAACGAGTCACTTCGCACCAAACAGACCAGTTCCGCTCAGGAAGGATTTGAAACACCATGTCTTAAATGCATTGAGCGTGATAATGCTACTTCTGTTGCTGAATGTTCTACTGCTACTACTGTTGCAATATCTTCAACTGTTGATGTGGTAACTAACCCCTCTGCTGAGGATACCACTACTATTGCTGATGAGAATGCTAGGTTGAAGACATTGCTTGAAACAGGGATGTACAAAAGTCTTAAAGGGCATCAGACACTATGTGATGTCCTCAAAAAGCAGATACTGAACCGAAACCCGAGGAAAGAGGGTGTTGGGTTCGTAAGGAAAATGAATGCTGATGGCTCTTACTGGAAACCTGAGCAGTACCCCAAAACCACGTGGGTTGCTGCAAAGGAACCTTCAGCCGATCCATCCAATCTATCTGGCTTCACTTGTGCTAACCCCATTATCATTGATAAATCTCTTGATGCAAACTATAAACTGTTTAAGAATCAGAATGGTGAAGTGTTTGCCAGGTACATTGGTACTAACTGCAGGAATGGACCGCCTATGAAGAAAATCTGGGTTCCGAAAAGGTGTCTGGAGAATCTTCCTGTGAATTTCATCATGACACCTCACATGAAGAAGACAAACCTCGGACCAAAGGCTTCATACGGTCCAAAGACTTCATACAGACAGAGGACTCACCTGAGTCGCACTAACGCAAATGTTTTGCAGGGAAATCATACTCAGGCATATGAATATGAGAGCGGTTCATCAAACCGCCATGTTCATAAGACCAAGAACTATTCTGCGTATTCTTATGAGTACTATTGTCCGCCTACAAGACTGTTTGCTAGGGCTCCAAAGCCAAAATTCTCAGATGCTGCACTTAGACTTATTGCTTCTAAGCCACCCTTGAAGATGTGGGTGGCTAAGAAAGCTTAACTCTCTTTTGCAGGGAAAGGTCTCCAGCAGAAAACCAAAATCGTCTGACGCTATTGTTGGGGACCTTAAACATCTTGTAGGGCGCAAGATCAAATGCCCGAATGGTCTTACTATGTACTTCGTTCCTGAATCGCTTGCTACTCTCCCTATTAGTCCTAATCTGGATCTAAGCTTTCATAACCCATCAGTTTGTCAAATGTTTTTGCTTCACAATGCTCTTGGTGAAGCCTATTCCCCTAACTGCACTGTAGGGTACGACACCAGCGTCTTCAGAATGGATTATTGATAGTGGGCGTACAAATCACATGACTGGCAAAAGAAGCCTTCTTATGGACTCAACCTTACGTCCATCCGACAAGAGCCACATCACATTTGCTGACACTGGTAAAAGTAAGGTATTGGGTCTAGGTAGAGTTGCAATCTCAAGGGATCAACACATGGATAAAGTCATGCTTGTTGAATCCCTTGGCTTCAACTTAATGTTTGTCTCAATGCTTTGCGATTTGAACATGATCGTAATATTTGGAAAATATCGTTTCCTTGTACTAATGGAATCTGACAAGTCTCTAGTATTTGAAGGGTATCGAAAAGATGATTTGTACGTGGTAGATTTCTCAGCAGGACCACAGCTTGCCGTATGTCTTCTAGCAAAAGCTTCAGAATGCTGGCTCTGGCATCGGAGGCTTAGGCATGCTGGCATGAGGAACCTCCACACCCTGGCAAAGAAGAAGCATGTCATAGGCATCGAGGGCATCAAGTTTAAGAAAGATCACTTATGTGGTGCCTGTGAGGCAGGAAAGATGACGAGGGCCAAACATCCCTCGAAGACAATCATGACCACTACTCGACCCTTCGAACTGCTTCACATGGATCTTTTCGGTCCCACTCATTACTCAACTCTTACTACTACTGCTTGTCTCTATGGCTTTGTCATTGTTGATGATTATTCTATATATACTTGGGTGAACATAATCCTTTACAAGACTGAAGTGCAGGATGTCTTCAGAAGCTTCGCCAATCGAGCTATGAACAATTTTGGCGCCAAGATAAAACACATCAGAAGTGACAATGGCACTGAATTCAAGAACACTGGCCTTGATACATATCTTGATACCTTGGGCATCACACATGAATTCTCGGCCCCGTACACGCCACAGCAGAATGGCGTCGTCGAACGCAAGAACAGAACACTCATTGAGATGGCCAGAACGATGCTAGATGAATACAAGACCCCAAGAAAATTCTGGCCTAAAGCCATTGATACTGCATGCCATACAATCAATCGTGTTTGTCTTCACAAGCTTCTGAACAAGACATCTTATGAGCTCCTTACTGGCAAGAAGCCAAATGTCAGTTACTTCAGAGTATTTGGCGCAAGGTGCTGGATCAAGGACCCACATCACACCTCAAAGTTTGCACCAAAAACACATGAGGGTTTTATGCTTGGATATGGAAAGGATTCGCACTCCTACAGAGTCTTCAATCTCTTTCATTACGAAGTGGTTGAAACAGTGGTTGTGCGGTTCGATGAGACCAACGGTTCACAAAGAGAGCAACTGCCAAATGTGCTAGATGAAGTTCCATCCAGTGAATCAATCAAGCTAATGGGAACTGGAGAAATTATACCTTCTGAAGCTCATCCTGAAGAAGAACTTATCATCTCAGCACCTAATCAACATGAAGACAATGCTCAGCCTGAAGACATTCCTTCTAACAACGACAATGATCAGCAAGAGCAAAATCTTCGCCCTGTACATCCTCGCGTTGCCAATGAAGTGCAGATTGAAAGAATAATTGATAGCATCAATGCTCCTGGTCCACTCACTCGTTCAAGGGCAACTCAGCTAGCAAATTTCTGTGGGCACTTCGCATTCGTCTCAATAACAGAACCCAAGAAAGTTGAAGAAGCCTTCATGGAACCTGAATGGATTCAAGCTATGCAAGAAGAGCTTCAACAGTTTGAGCTGAATAATGTATGGGAACTGGTTAAGCGTCTTGATCCACGGAAGCACAATATAATAGGCACCAAATGGATATACCGCAACAAGCAAGATGAGCATGTTCAAGTTGTCAGAAACAAAGCTCGTCTCATTGCTCAAGGATATACTCAAGTGGAAGGCATTGACTTCGATGAAACATTTGCTCCTGTGGCTAGACTTGAAGCCATACGCATACTGCTGGCCTATGCAAATCATCATAACATACTTCTATATCGAATGGATGTGAAGAGTGCTTTTCTCAATGGTAAGATTGAAGAAGAAGTGTATGTTGCACAACCGCCTGGCTCTGAAGATCCAAAACATCCTGACATGGTATACAAGCTCAACAAGGCACTGTATGGCCTCAAACAAGCCCCTCGGGCCTGAAGTACAATGAAGAGTGTGGATATATGATGCAAGAACAATATCAGATGTCCATGATGGGAGAGCTAAAGTTCTTCCTCGGTCTTCAAATACGACAACAACGCAACGGCATCTTCATATCTCAAGAGAAGTATCTCAAAGATTTCCTGAAGAAGTTCGGTATGCAAGACTGCAAAGGCTTCACGACACCAATGCCAGCCAAACATCATCTGGGTCCCGACGACAATGGTAAAGAGTTTGATCAAAAGGTATACCGCTCCATGATTGGTTCTTTACTTTATCTATGTGCATCTAGGCCAGATATTATGCTTAGTGTTTACATGTGTGCTCGATTTCAAGCGGCACCAAAGGAGTTGCATCACTTAGCTGTGAAGCGAATTCTTCAATATTTGGCTCACACCCCAACTCTAGGATTATGGTATCCAAAGGGCTCAGAGTTTGATCTGGTTGGACTCTCGGATGCTGATTATGCTGGTGACAAAGTTGATCGCAAGTCTACATCAGGCACATGTCACTTTCTGGGACGATCACTAGTATGTTGGTCTTCAAAGAAGCAGAACTGTGTATCTCTCTCCACTGCTGAATCTGAATACATTGCTGCTGGATCTTGCTGCGCTCAGCTTCTGTGGATGAAGCAAACACTCAAGGACTATGGCATTCATCTGAAGCAAGTGCCACTTCACTGCGACAACGAAAGCGCCATCAAGATTGCCAACAACCCAGTTCAGCACTCGAAGACAAAGCACATTGAAATTCGTCATCACTTTCTCAGAGATCATGTTGTGAAGGAAGATATTGATATCATACACGTCAACACTGAAGAGCAATTGGCAGATATCTTCACCAAGCCCTTGGATGAGAAGAGATTTTGCAAGTTATGGTGTGAGCTAAATATCCTGGAATCCTCAAATGTCCTGTGATCAGGCACACATCCTAACCCTTATGCATATTGATGACTTAGATGTGCAACACATGAAGTAAAGTATATCTTCAATCTATGAAGACATACATTCTAAGTGTGAATACATTAATGTGGAATTTGACTTCGGAGCGCCACGATAATTGTGCGCCGTGTCTGGGTCTAATACTTCCTATATGGTGGGTAATGCCACCACCAAATGTTCTATTTTGAAGTGTTTCACTCATGGCGTTACATTTGCTATGTCTTCACATTTAGCTTGGCTTCAATCTCAACATATCTTCATGATTATCTTCACTATGTTGATTATATAGATATATATATCTACTAGTGTTTTGTCCTGTACAGCATTCACTTATAGCTATGTCTTCTTGTTGAATCTTTTGAACTAAGTGAATGTGATCGGACCCTAACCTCTCAAATTCTATCTCTCCAAATCATATGCATTCTATTGAAACTGTCGAATGTCTTCTCTGCATCCTTGTCAGCAGAAGATACAGAGACAACCATTAAGTCCGTTTTCAATGCTCATTCCTCCACATGAAACCCGGAGAAGTAGGAACGACCACCCGATAATCCAGGCGTGCGTGGGACGTGGAACAAACCCCAAAATTCTGCATAATGGCCACGTGTTCCTCAGATGCGAATCGCCAGGGGCACCTGTGTAATAACGCAGTGCCGTCCCTGTGCCTATAAATACACACTTCACAGCGGTCATGTATCCCTCCCAAATGATGTTGCTCCTATTACTCATTGTGATGATGATAATTGTTATACTATTGGTGCTATCCATACTATTAATGATGAGAATGATTATGCTTATGATATCAAAAAGCCCAAGTTTGGGGATGCTATGTGTAAGTGCATCTAGTGCCACCCCTAGTTGGTTTTGGAGTATTGACGACAAACCTAGTTGAGGGACTAATGTGTTTGTGAGAATTGCAGTATAACACAGGTAGAAGTCCCTCATTGATTCGGTTTTCCTACCAGAGATGACCCCTAAAAATGTATGAAGACATTGAAGTCAAAGGTGGTATATGAAGATATTCACATTGAAGACTATGACAAGAGAAGACACCACATGAAGCCGATGGAGCTCAAAGACTTAGATCTTTCGTAGTTCTTTTTCTTTTGTGTTGAGTCATAGGAACCACCGTACTGTTAAGTGGGGTCCAAGAGAACCAGTCAGAATGACTGAAGTGATGCCTAACCAAAAACCTATGTCTTCGAGTGAAGACTATGAGAGCTAATCTTGTCCAGAGTCGGACAAGTCAGCTTCGCTTGTAGCCCAAGTAAAGTTGTCGTGTGAGTTTGAAATCTGACCGTTGGAACACGTGTCAGTTCCTTAGTGACCCAGGGTCATTTCGGACAAATCAGGTTGGGTTGCCAAGTGGCTATAAATAGCCCACCCCCTACAACCATAAACGGTTGGCTGCTCAGATTCAGAGTACGGCTTTTGTCGTTTGAGAGCAACCCACCTCGAAGCCTTTGAGAGAGAATTCCTTGCGAGTATAAAGCCCTAACCACCCAGAGCCAAAGAGAATTAGGCATCACTTAAGTCTTCTTGTCTGTGTGATCTGAAGACTTATTACACATGAGGACCGTGCATCCTCCAGCCGGTTAGGCGTCGCGTTCTGAGCATCCAAGAGACATTGTGGATTGCCGGTGAACGAAGTCTGTGAAGGTTTGGGAGTCTACCTTGAAGACTTACCAGAGTGATTGGGCGAGGTCTGTGTGACCTTAGCTCAAGGGGAATACGGTGAGGACTGGGTGTCCTGAGCTGTGTGTTCAGGACTGGGTGTCCGGGACTGTGTGTCCTAAGGTTTAAATACCTAGCCGCCCTAACCAGACGTACAGTTGTCACAGCAACTGGAACTGGTCCAACAAATCATTGTCTTCAACGAGTCACTGGTTTCATCTTCCCTTCCCTTTACTTACTGTTACTCCTTGTGAAGTCATTGTATGTTTGCACTATCTTTTGTCTTTACTGAGTGACTGCGTGTTCTGTCTGACTTCACAATATCTTCCTACCTGATCCTTACTACATTGCTGCTATTAGTCATTGTGCTTTCACCCTTGAATACTTGACTATGGCCTGCCTAGTGTAGTCTACCTTCCGCTGCAGGGTATTAGGTTTATTTCTATCATTTGTCTTCATAACTCCCACATTTTGAAGACTTCCATAAAAATCGCCTATTCACCCCCCCTCTAGTCGATATAACGCACTTTCAATTGGTATCAGAGCAAGGTGCTCCCTTGTTCTGTGTGATTCGGTTTAACCACCTGGAGTTTTAGCTATGTCGACTACAGGGATAATGAAAGTCTCCGCTGTGTGCCCCGTCTTCGATGGAACTGAATATCCCTACTGGAAGAATAAGATGCGCATGCATCTTGAAGCCATTGACGTCGACCTATGGTATGTCGTCGATAATTGCGTTCCCAAGGCTGGAGAAGGTGTCACTGCTGCTGATGTCAAGAAATTCGTTCAACTGGACTCTACTGCCAAAAATATCATCTGTGGTCATCTGACGAAAGGACAGTATGGCCGTGTGAGTGCTTTGAAAACATCTAAGCTGGTCTGGGACTGGCTCTCCAAGGTCAATGAAGGCATCTCAACCCAGAGAGATCAGAGAATCAGTGTCCTTCGCAACCTCTTCAACCGCTTCAAGCGAAATGACAATGAGAATGTCCAGCTCACATTTGACCGACTCACTGACATCACAAATGAGCTTCAAGCCCTCAGCGCTACTGAGATCACCAAACCTGAAGTCGTCAAGACACTACTGAGATCACTTGATAGTTCGTTTGACACCCTAGCCGTGATGATTCAAGAACGTCCTGATTTCAAGACACTCAATCCGTCTGACATACTTGAGAGGCTCAACACACATGAGTTTCAGCTTTCTGAGAAAAGAGATATCTACGGTCCAAACTATGGGCGAACTCGTGCCTTGAAGGCAAAAGCTGTCTCCTCATCTGAAGAAGAATCTGACAGCAGTTCTGATGATCCTGAAGACATTGGAAGGGAACTTGCTATGCTTGTTAAGAAGTTCCAAAAATTCACCAAGAAGAAAGGCTTCAGAAAGTCTTCCCGATCAAGCTCAAGGAATGATGAAGCTTCTGCTCATGATTACAAGAAGAAAACATGTCACAAGTTCAAGAAACTTGGCCACTTCATCTCTGAGTATCCACAGTGGGACAATGAGAACAAAAAGAAGAAGAAGAGCAAGGAATATGACTCTGACGACAAGAAGAAGAAGAAATACTCAAAGTCTTCTCCCAACTCTTCCTCAAAATCTTCAACACACAAGAAGAGCTCATCTGGCAAGGCACGTGCGTTTGTTGGCAAGGAAATGGATTCAGAGGAGGAGTCCGCTTCTGAGGAGGTGGAGGTGGAGTCTGAGGAGGAGTCCGATTCAGGCGTCGCAAGTCTGGCTACAGCATACGTTGCCAAGTCCATCTTCAACACTGAAGACAATGACTTCATCACCGACACCGATGCAAATGACAAGGACTACTCCGCTTCTACCTACTGCTTCATGGCACGCGGTGCCAAGGTAAACTCACGCACTACTCACTATCAAACATCTAGTGACGATGACTCTGATTGTGGTTCAAAACCCAGCTACAAAACACTTGCTAAAATTGCAAC
>NW_025233507.1:7331-8031 GCF_018294505.1 Triticum aestivum | reverse complement strand
CCATCATTTAGCTCTCTAAACAAATCGGTAAATGACTGAAAAACAGCAAATGATGCCACAACGTGTTGGAAATTGATGACGTCGCTTTGAATGATGCATATTGAACGCAAAAATAGGCTGGAGTTCAAATAAGTTTAAAAAACATTGAAGTGCCCGTGTAACAGATGAGTTCTCGTCCAAAACCCTGATACTCCGAAAGAGATTGTCCAGTTTGTACACGAGGTGCGTCCAGTTTTCGCCGTTACCCTCTCTACTCTTTTGCACATGCTATGCGGGTGAAATGATGATACCATGCCAAGTTCCAACATTTTCAGAGTTCATTTTGTAGTGATTTTCAATTTCACCATCATTTTGCTCTCTAAACAAATCGGTAAATGACTGAAAAACAGCAAATGATGCCAGAACATGTTGGAAATTGATGACGTCGCTTTGAATGATGCATACTGAACGCAAAAATAGGCTGGAGTTCAAATAAGTTTAAAAAACATTGAAGTGCCCATGTAACAGATGAGTTCTCGTCCGAAAACCCTGATACTCCAAAAGAGATTGTCCAGTTTGTACACGAGGTGCGTCCAGTTTGCGCCGTGACCCTCTCTACTCCTTTGCACATGCTATGCGGGTGAAATGATGATACCATGCCAAGTTCCAACATTTTCAGAGTTCATTTTGTAGTGATTTTCAATTTCACCCTCATTTAGCT
>NW_025233507.1:4181-4694 GCF_018294505.1 Triticum aestivum | reverse complement strand
TTAAAAAACATTGAAGTGCCCGTGTAACAGATAAGTTCTCGTCCGAAACCCTGATACTCCGAAAGAGATTGTCCAGTTCGTACACGAGGTGCGTCCAGTTTTCGCCGTGACCCTCTCTATTCTTTTGCACATGCTATGCGGGCGAAATGATGATACCATGCCAAGTTCCAACATTTTCAGAGTTCATTTTGTAGTGATTTTCAATTTCACCATCATTTAGCTCTCTAAAGAAATCGGTAAATGACTGAAAAACAGCAGATGATGTCAGAACGTGTTGGAAATTGATGACGTCGCCTTGAAAGATGCATACTGAACGCAAAAATAGGCTGAAGTTCAAATAAGTTTAAAAAACATTGAAGTGCCCGTGTAACAGATGAGTTCTCGTCCGAAACCCTGATACTCCGAAAGAGATTGTCCAGTTCGTACACGAGGTGCGTCCAGTATTCGCCGTGACCCTCTCTACTCTTTTGCACATGCTATGCGGGCGAAATGATGATACCCTGCCAAGTTCCA
>NW_025233507.1:3277-4171 GCF_018294505.1 Triticum aestivum | reverse complement strand
GGGTGAAATGATGATACCATGCCAAGTTCCAACATTTTTAGAGTTCATTTTGTAGTGATTTTCAATTTCACCGTCATTTAGCTCTCTAAACAAATCGGTAAATGACTAAAAACCGCAAATGATGTCAGAACATGTTGGAAATTGATGACGTCGCTTTGAATGATGCATACTGAACGCAAAAATAGGCCGGAGTTCAAATAAGTTTAAAAAACATTGAAGTGCCCGTGTAACAGATGAGTTCTCGTCCGAAACCCTGATACTCCGAAAGAGATTGTCCAGTTTGTACACGAGGTGCGTCCAGTTTTCGCCGTGACCCTCTCTACTCTTTTGCACATGCTATGCGGGTGAAATGATGATACCATGCCAATTTCCAACATTTTCAGAGTTCATTTTGTAGTGATCACTACTGGAATTTGCTTATTTGTCGTCTGCCTATTCTTTGCCGTCAGCTGGCAGACGGCAAAGAAGCTCTTTGCCGTCAGCTTGCGAAAAACGGATGGCAAAGAACTGGCTGATGGCAAAGAATGTCTTTGCCATCAACCAATTCTTTGCCGTCGGCTGGCGGACGGCAAAGAGAGAGGTGGGCCCCACTAACGAGCTGTTTAGAAAAAAACCTAACGGCCCCCCTCTTTGCCGTCCGCTAGCAGACGGGAAAGAAACTGGCCAAGCTAACGCCCGTTAGCTAGGATCTTTGCCGTCTGCTGGCGGACGGCAAAGAACCGTGCCCTAACTAAAATCAACATCGATGCCCGCCTGCGCCCCACATCTGTCCCTCTCTCTCCGCCCGCGCCCAAGCCGCCGCCGCCCCGCACCATCCCGCCCCCGTGCCGCCGCCGCCCCGCGCCACCCCCGTCGCCGCGCCGCCCCAGCAGCCCCGGTGACCCCCTTCCCCGC
>NW_025233507.1:0-1762 GCF_018294505.1 Triticum aestivum | reverse complement strand
AAGAAGAAAGATGAAAAAAAGAAGAAGATAAAGAGGAGAAAGAAGAAGTGTATTTTCCCCCTATTTTTAGATTACTATGCTCTTTTTTTCAACATTTTCAGTTTTCTTTCATGTCTAAAGAAATCCCTAGTTTTGAAGGGTGCCAATTGCCATTGCCAACTAACCTACCAAATTAACTAAGTGTTGTTGATGTTGTTGAGCACAAGTGCATTGCTTTTTTTTCTCAGTTTTCTTTCATGTCTAGAAACTTGGCTCTATGTTTATAGATATGCTTCTAGCTAGATACTAATTGGTCTCTTCTGCTACTTATTAGAGATGGGGGGAGGCCGTCACCGCTGTCTCCGCTCTGCCACACCGAAGTACGAGTTGGATGCTTTCGAGTTCTTCAGTATCATACTTGGGACTTCCTCCAAGAGGCAGGTATATAGAAGGAGAGATCTCCCCTTCACCCATCTCATTATGATAACTCTGTTGTTTGCTACATCACTCCTTGTCCCAAACTGCAGAGGCTGCCTGACACTTATATGAACGTGCTGGGTGAAGATCCGCCAAATAATGTGAAGCTGCGACAGGCCGGCAGCGGGGTTCGCAGGCTGTGGGACGTGGACTTGGTGATCAAGGAGGGCCACATGTACCTGTGTCATGGCTGGGAGAAGTTCTACCGTGCCTACAAACTGTGACTGGGGTACTTCCTTCTCTTCAGGCACGACGACGATGCCAACATGCTCATCGTGAAGGTGTTCAACGCGACTATGTGTCGCATGCGCTACGCTGACGACGATGATGCCGGTACGTTCTGCCTCTTCTTATTCCTCTACATTTGGCTTTGTCTTGCATCGATTGTTAACGGTCATTAATTGTTGCATTTGGACAGGCAATGGGAGCAGCAGCAGCGACACTGGCTACAGCCAAAGCAGCAGCGATTCTGGCTGTAGCAAAAGCAACATCGATTCTGGCTGTAGCAAAAGCAGTAGCGATTCGGGCTGCAGCAAAGAGAGCAAGGAGGATGATCCGGACTGGAGTGGGGAAGAAGAGGAGCAGAGTGGGCATCAGGCTAAGGATGACCTCCTAGCGATGGTGGTGGCCGACCAAGGGCAGGAGATGGTGGTGGCGCACCATGGGCAAGAGATGGTGGTGGCTGAGGATGACCTAGCGATGGTGGTGGCACAGGCGATCCCACAGCTGGGCGACATGACCACGCCAATTGTGGTAGAAGACTACATCCCACTGCCTCCACCGCCACCACCGCCTCACCGCTCTTGGCGCATCAGGCTGAGGAAGGAGAAGGAGAAGAACAATGAGAACTGAACTATGTCAGGTATGTCAGATCTCCAAAATGATCTATATATAGTTTGCTCTAATATGCTTAGTTACCTATGTTAGCTCTAATATGCTTAGTTACATATGTTAGCTCTAATATGCTAAGTTATCTCTACTATGCTTAGTTTCCTATAGGTTAGCTCCAAAATTACTTATGTTAGCACAAAATGACCAAGTTTACATAATAAGCTTATAGTCTTCTTCTTCTTCTTCTTCTTCCAAAATGACATAAGTTAGCTCTAATATGCTTAGTTCACTCAAAGATGGCATAATTAGCTAGGTTGGCTCCATTTTACCTAAGTTGGCTCTAATATGCTAAGTTATCTCTAATATGCTTAGTTTCCTATAGGTTAACTCCAAAATTACTTATGTTAGCACAAAATGACCAAGTTTATATAATAAGCTTAATTATAGTCTTCTTCTTCTTCTTCTTCTTCTTCTT
>NW_025233506.1:3136-8032 GCF_018294505.1 Triticum aestivum | reverse complement strand
GGATGATCAGTAGTGGTGCCTAGTTGGGGTAATCGATTCAGGGCCTTGTCGCATGTTGGGGGTCTTTTCTATTTTGGCACCGTAGTCGGGCCATGAGTGATTTGTATGATGGATGTTATTTATGTACTCTGATGTGACGTGGCGAGTGTAAGCCAACTATGTTATCTCCCCTTTTTATTATATATTACATGGGATGTGGTAATGATTGCCTGACTTGCGACATTGCTTTCAATGCGGTTATGCCTCTAAGTCGTGCCTCGACACGTGGGAGCTATAGCCGCATCGAGGGCGTTACAAGTTGGTAATCAGAGCCATCCCCGACCTTAGGAGCCCCATTGCTTGATCGTTTTTAGCAGCCGAGTTGTGTCTAGAAAAATGTTTTGAGTCCTTAGGAATTATATATCGGAGAGCTTAGGAATTCTTTTTACTTCCCAGTCTCCTCATCGCTCTGGTAAGGCATCCTGGCGTAGAGTTTTGACTCTTCTCTTCTCAAATTTCACTAAAAAAAATTTTAGGATCACGCGAGTATCTTGGATTTGTTCCGATGGTTTTGTGACGAGAACATTGTTCTTGGTGCCTCCTGTCTTTAGGGGTTGTGGCAGTGTCCCAGGGAGTTGAGCTCCGAGGTGTCGTCGTCACAATTTTATCGTTGCAATTCTGGTATACTTGAGATATGTGCGCGACATCGGAAATCTCCTTTATGCAGTTCGTTGGTGAGATAACCTCGACGCCACCCAGTACTGGGGCGGGAGTTCGGGAGTATCGCCATAACTTGTATAACGGATGCTTTTCGAAGGTTGAGGTAGATGGTTTCCGAAGTTTTCTTGGTTATGTGTTGAAGGATGGATACAGCTGGATGTAGGATTTGCTAGTTTGGGTGAGATATTGTGCTTCCCCTGTATCCCCAACACCTGATTGCATAACCAGAAAGGTTCGGGAATTTCATAGGTGGGAATTCTAGTAGCTCTAGTTCTTCTTCCACGGATATTGGTTTGAGATTGGGATTTCTTACCGATTATTCGTTCTTGATCCGTACCTTGTTGATTTATTTATCTACCTTAATTCTTCGTGGCTTCACAATTTATGGATATGTGACCATTTGAAGAGGAATGCATTCGTTCATTTTGTTCGGATGTGAAGACTATATGTTGCAATTTTCATTCCGTTGGATTCAGCTTCCATATTGTTGTCTATCAATGTGCTAATGGTGGTCAACCTCTTCAGGATGGCTCCTCCAACGCGCACGACTCCGAATCCTGATCCGCCTCCACCTCCGCCTCCTCCGGAAGCATGGCAAGCTGTGATGGCCGCTACTAATGCAAATACACAGTTGATCATGCAAATCCTCCAAGAGCGGAATCAAGGCAGTCAAGGGAATCAAGGCCACAATCAGCACCATTTTGCTACACTGAACCAGTTCCTCGCAAATGGCCCAAAGACGTTCAGCGGTTGTGTTGAGGCTACCGATGCTGACGATTGGCTAGTGGATCTGGGCAAGCATTTTGAATGCAGCAACGTCAGGCCTGAAGATTTCGTCAAGTTCGCTTCTTTCCAGCTCAAAGATCAGGCTGCAGAGTGGTTCCAGCAGTACAAGGATTCCAGAGGTGGATGTGTTATCACTTGGGACGATTTCCGTCAAGATTTCCGCGCTCATCACATCCCTTAAAGTGTGGTTGAGAGTAAGCGTCAGGAATTCCGCAATCTGAAGCAAGGCTCTTTGTCTGTCTATGACCACAACAAGTTGTTCCCGAAGCTCACCCGTTTTGCCAAGCAGGATGTTCCTGATGAGAAGAGCATGATCTATCAGTTCAGGGGTGGTCTTCGTGAGGAAATTCAGCTCGCTCTTGTCCTCTTTGAGCCGTTGAGATACGATGAGTTCTACAACATGGCACTGAAGCAAGAGGCTGCTCAGATGAGGTGTGATGCTTCCAGGAAGCGTGCCAGAGATGTTACTCCGTCTTCCTCTACTCAAGTGGTCAAGAAGCAGAAGTATTGGCTTCCTCCTCCTCCGTTCCGTCAGCCGTATCAGCAGAAGAGCAAAGGTAGCAGTGGTTTCTCCCACCCACCCAACCCAGGCTTTCAGAACAAGTCTTCGTCTCAAGCGCCAAGACCGAGTGCTCCGTATCACCGTCCGCTTTCAGAGGTCACGTGCAACAAGTGCCAACAGAAGGGTCACTATGCCAACAAGTGTACCAACCAGAGGCGTCTTCCTCCTCCTCCTGTCAGATCGGCAAGTACAGCTGTGGTCAAGCACAATCCCAAGCACGCCAAGATCAATATGGTGAATGCAGCTCAGGCAGAGGATTCTTCAGATGTGATCATGGGTAACCTTCCTGTTAATGATATTCCTGCAAAAGTTCTTTTTGACACTGGTGCATCGCATTGTTTCATCTCGAGACATTTTGCTTCCAAGCATGATTTTGTTACTCAAATGTTGCCGAGACCGTTGTCTATTGACTCTCCGGCCAGCCTCTTGACATCTCGAGTGTGTGTTCCGGATGTTACTATCACATTGGGTGACTACAAGTTCCTTTCTTCCCCAATTGTTCTCGGTAACTCGGATATTGATCTTATTCTCGGAATGGATTGGCTTTCTAAGCACAAGGCACATCTTGACTGTGCTGCCAGGCAGATTCAACTGACTCATTCGTCTGAGGATGTAATTGTCTTTGCTGCTCGGGATAACACCATCCGGTTGTTTTCTCTCAATGAGAAGGGTGAATTGGATGCTATTTCGCAGATTCCGGTTGTTTGTGAGTATCAAGACGTTTTTCCAGAAGAACTTCCAGGGATGCCTCCAAACCGGCCGGTTGAATTTGTTATTGAACTTGAGCCCGGTACGGAACCTGTGTGCAAACGTCCCTACAAGCTCGGCCCCGAAGAGTTGAAGGAGTTGAAGAAACAACTCGATGAGCAAGAAAGATTGGGTCTCATTCGGCCTAGTACTTCTCCGTGGGGTTGTGGTGTTCTTTTTGTGAAGAAGAAGGATGGATCGAGTCGACTTTGTGTTGATTACCGTCCAGTAAACAAGAAGACCATCAAGAACAAATACCCACTTCCCAACATCAATGAGCTGTTCGAACAACTCAAGGGTGCTCAAGTATTCTCCAAGCTTGATCTCCGTATGGGTTATCATCAGATTCGTATTCGTGAGCAAGATATTCCCAAGACGGCATTCAGAACAAGCTTTGGTTCATATGAATACACCGTCATGTCTTTTGGCCTCGCCAACGCTCCTCCGACGTTCTCTCGCATGATGAACTTCATCTTCAACCCCTACACCAATGAATTCGTTCTGGTCTATCTCGACGACATTCTGGTTTTCTCGAAGAACAAGAAAGATCATGCCAAGCACTTGCGTTTGGTTCTTGACAAGCTCAGAGAACATCAGTTCTACGCCAAGTTCTCCAAGTGTGAATTTTGGCTCGATGAGGTTCTTTATCTTGGTCATATCATCTCTGCCAAGGGCATTTCCGTGAATCCTGAGAAGGTGTCCGCAATTGTGAATTGGGAACCTCCTCAGAACGTGAAGCAACTCCGCAGTTTCCTCGGTCTCGCAAGCTATTGCCGAAGATTCGTTGAAAACTTTTCTAAGATCGCCAAGCCTCTCTCAAATCTTCTTCAGAAGCACGTCAAGTACGTTTGGTCTCCGGAGTGTGATATTGCTTTCAACACTTTGAAAGAGAAATTGATCTCTGCTCCAGTTCTGACTCCGCCTGATGAAACCAAGCCGTACGAGGTCTTTTGTGATGCCTCTCTCCAAGGTCTCGGTGCTGTACTGATGCAAGAGAAGAAAGTTGTCGCTTATACCTCTCGCCAGTTGAAACCTAATGAGAAGAACTACCCCACTCATGATCTCGAGTTGGCGGCAGTTGTGCACGCTTTGTTGACTTGGAGACATCTTCTATTAGGAAGGAAAGTGGATATTTTCACTGATCACAAGAGTCTCAAGTACATCTTCACTCAGCCTAATCTCAACCTCAGGCAGACTCGATGGGTCGAGATGATTCAAGAGTACAATCCGAGTATTGAGTATACTCCAGGCAAGGCCAATGTGATTGTTGACGCTTTGAGCAGGAAAGCATATTGCAATAGTCTGATTCTCAAGCCTTATCAACCCGAGCTTTGTGAAGCTTTCCGCAAACTTAATCTGCAAATTGTTCCTCAAGGTTTCCTCGCCAACCTTCAAGTCTCTCCTACCTTAGAAGACCAGATTCGCCAAGCCCGACTTCTTGATGATATGGTGAAGAAGGTGAAGATTGGTATTGCAAAGTGTCAGTCCAAGTACAAGTGCTACCGACTTGATGACAAGGACACTCTCTTCTTCGAGGATCGAATTGTTGTGCCCAAAGGTGAACTTCGTAAGGTGATCATGGATGAGGCTCACAACTCTCTCCTCTCCATCCACCCTGGGAGTACGAAGATGTATCAGGACCTCAAGAAAGCTTATTGGTGGACTCGAATGAAGCGCGAGATCGCTCAATTCGTGAACGAGTGTGATGTCTGCAGAAGAGTGAAGGCAGAACACCAAAGGCCAGCTGGTCTCCTCCAACCTCTTGCCATTCCAGAATGGAAGTTTGACCACATTGAAATGGACTTCGTGACTGGGTTTCCAAAGTCCAAGCGTGGCAATGATGCTATATTCGTCGTCATCGACAAGCTCACCAAAGTGGCTCACTTTCTGCCTATCAAAGAGTCAATCACTGCAGCTCAATTGGCGGAACTCTATACCTCTCGCATTGTCTCTCTGCACGGTATTCCTCAAGTGATATCTTCAGACCGTGGCAGCATCTTTACCTCCAAGTTTTGGGATTCTTTTCAGAAGGCCATGGGCACCAACATCCGCTTCAGCACAGCTTTCCATCCTCAAACGAGCGGTCAAGTCGAGCGTGTCAA
>NW_025233506.1:0-1610 GCF_018294505.1 Triticum aestivum | reverse complement strand
CACCTTATTTGGACTCTCCTAGCTCCACTTATGCCTATAAATAGCCCCTCCATTTTTCGGATTCGTCTTCTCCCCCGAAACCCTAGTTCAAAAAAAAACATCCTCCGCCGCCGACGGACACGTCCACCCCAGCGCCGGACGCGTCCGCTGCCGCCCGCCTCCGCCACTCAGGCGCTGCCACGTGGCGCCGCTCCTCTTCCCCGCCGCCGGCCCGGGAGGCCCAGGAGGGGCCCCCGCGAGCCCGAGTGCCCCGCGCCCCGCGCGTTCCACCTCGCCGCCGTCTCTTCAGGCTCCGGTGGCCGGAGACGCCACCCGCCACCGCGAGCGCCGTCGCGCCTCCACTCCACTCCGCCGAGTCGGCTGCCGTTCGCCTCGGCTTCCGCGCCCGCAAGCACCACCAACGCCGGCGCCTCCTCCAACCGGCCCCGGATCCGGCGACGTCCCCACCTCCGGCGAGCTCCTCCTCTCCTCTGGCGTGCTTCTCCGGCGAGCGCGAACTCCGGCGCCGAGCTGCTACAGTGCCGCCGTGAACAGTGCCCGAACCCTAGATCTGAGATCTAAAAAAACTGAGGGTTGACTTTTTCCATCCCCCTTAATTTTTAAGCAAACTTTGACTGCTTGTATCTCCGCAACCGTAGCTCCGTTTTGGGCATATGATATATCAAAATCTTCGCCTCGACATGTAAATCATTTCATTCCATTGCATCATTTGCATTTGGGGTCATCTTGATGCCAAAAATGCTGTTATAAGGAGGCTTCATGAGTTAAATTGCAGATCCGTTAGTTCATCATGCACTTTTGTCATTTTTGCTATGTTTAATTCGTGCATGATATGCCTATGCTCCTTTGGGATGAATTGTTAAGCATTTTGTCTTCTTTCCAGAGGTGTCACCCATGTATTTTTAGGATGTGTGTGTTGTCTTGTGCAAGCTTGCGAAGAGAGGTACCTGAGATTGCAGATTTCAGGGACTTGGTGATTTTCACTAAGTCTGGGATATTTTAGTTCATGATGCTATATGTCCAGCTTGTTTCCTAGTGATCCGTGCCTCTTTTGAGGATGATCAGTAAGGGAGTTTTGATATTTATGTTATGCTATATCCATCCATGTCTTTGTTTGCATATGTGGAGTGCTCTAGGTTGACTCAATCGAGCTCAACTTTTGCTTCGTTGTTAATCTGGGCAGATCGTCAACTTGTTTGCGATTTTGCCGATGCTACCGTTAGTGTTCCATGCATGCTATGCCTTCGTTCTTGCCATGTGTAGCTAGCACTTTGTGCCTTCTTGCTGGTTATATGCTTTCCTTGCCATGACTTGCACCGTAGTGAGTGCATCGAGCTCGTTTACATGCCTTCGTGAGTTATATTTCAGCGTGTCTCAGTTTTCACTAAGTCTGAAAACTGATTGTGTTCGAGCTATGTTCGTGAGCTCGGTAGAGTATTTTGTGAACCCTTTTGGCCCCAGGTCACTTTGGGTGTTTTATTAAGCTTGTTGAGTATCTCCATGCCATGTTCTTACTTGTCATGTTCAGGTTTTCTATCATGTTGTTTTGCTGCTCCGAAGAGAGCATCGTGATCTGAAATTTCAGACTAGTGTTAATTTCACTAAGTCTG
>NW_025233505.1:0-8032 GCF_018294505.1 Triticum aestivum | reverse complement strand
TGACAAGGAGTCTCGAAATGGTCAAGAGGTAAAGATTGATATATTGGACAATAGTATTCGGACACCGGAATGGTTTCGGGACGTTTCGGATATTTATCAGAGTACCAAGGGGTTACGGGAACCCGCCGGGGAAGTAATGGGCCTTCATGGGTCATAGGGGAGAAAGAGAGGGGAGCCCACAGGGTGGCGCCGCCCCCCCCCCCCCAAGGGAGTCCGAATTGAACAAGGGGGAGGGGGCGTGGCCCCCTTTCCTCCTTCCCTATCCATCTCTCTCTGCTTCCCTTTTTCCCTTCGATGAGAAAGGAAAAAAAGGGGGCGGATCCTACTAGGAGTGGAGTCCTAGTAAGACTCCCCCCCCCTTGGCGCACCCCCTTGGTGGCCAGCCTCCTCCTCCCCTCCTTTATATACGGGGGCAGGTGGACACACCAAAGGACAACAGTTATTCTCTTAGCCGTGTGTAGTGCCCCATTCCACAGTTTAGTCCTCCGGTCATAGCGTTGTAGTGCTTAGGCGAAGCCCTGCGCGGATCACATCACCATCACCGTCACCACGCCGTTGTACTGGCGAAACTCTCCCTCGACCCTCTGCTGGATCAAGAGTTTGAGGGATGTCATCGAGCTGAACGTGTGCTGAACTCGGAGGTGTCGTACGTTCAGTACTAGATCGGTAGGATCGTGAAGACGTTCGACTACATCAACCGTGTTAACCTAACGCTTCCGCTTTCGGTCTACAAGGGTACGTGGACACACTCTCCCCCTCTCTTTTCTATGCATCTCCTAGATAGATCTTGCGTGATCGTAGGAAATTTTTTGAAATTGCATGCTATGTTTCCCAACAAAACGGTCTACCAAGAATAATTGGACAAGACGGATTGCAATAAATATCAAGAACAATAAAATATATGGGCACATAATTCCTCTTTGCAAGAATAAGAACATCATTAATTCTTCCCATAGGCTTTTAATAGTATAATCCGCCAAGTGCAAGTTTAAAGAACATTCTTCAATATCGGTAAGACCAAGCACATCACATAAAGATTTCGGAATTGTAGAAACACTAGCACCCAAGTCACATAAAGCAAAACACTCATAATTTTTATTCTTGACTTTGATAGTAGGTTCCCATTCATCTTGCAATTTTCTAGGAATTGAGACTTCTAATTCCAACTTTTCTTCTAAAGCTTTCATCATAGCATCAACAATATGTTTAGTAAAAGCTCTATTTTGTTCATAAGCATGGGGTGAATTTATCATGGATTGCAATGAAGAAATACAATCAATCAAAGAGCAACTATCATAATTAAAGTCTTTGTAATCCAAAAGAGTGGGTACATCACTAGTTAAAGTTTTGACCTCTTCAAACCCACTTTTATCAATTTTCTCAACAAGATTTTCACCCTCCGAATTATCGGGACGCCTTCTAGCTAAAGTTGACTCTTCTCCAGTCCCTTTTTCATCAATCTTAACTTTACTGAACAAGGAATTAATAGAAGAAACACCAATCATTTTAAGATCTTCATCACTTTTACGAAAGTAATTACTAGAAAACGCTTTTTCTAAAAATTATCTTCTAGCTCTAAGCATAGTTGTTCTTTTAATTACTTTCATCCATACAAGCATAAAGAGATTTAACTGATTCATCAACTTTAGGCACAAAATTTTTCATCTTGAGATTTTCTACATCATGAGAAATTCTATCAACACTTCTAGATAAATCATCAATCTTATTCAACTTTTCTTCTATGGTAGTGTTGAAAACTTTTTGCGTGTTGATAAATTCTTTAATATTATTCCCTAGATCAGAGGTGTTCCTATTATTATTATAAGAAGGATTTCCATAGGAATTACCATAATTATTAGAGGAATTACTAGGAAAAGGCCTAGGATTAAAATTACCTCTATAAAGCATTGTTATTGAAATTATTTCGCGAGATAAAATTCACATCTACGGCATCACTATTTTCCTCAATTAAAGTAGACAAAGGCATATCATTGAAATCAATAGGGGCACTTTTACTAGCAACCAATTTCATAAGAGCATCAACTTTTTCACTCAAAGAAGAAATTTCTTCAACTGAATTAACTTTTTTACTAGTACGAGCTCTTTCGGTATGCCATTGTGAACAATTTTCCATAATATTATCGCCATTTGGTGGCTTCACCCGAAGTAATTTCCATAAAAGTCCCACCCACGACGGAATCTAAAAGATTACGAGAAACAAAATTCAACCCCGCATAAAAAAATTGTATGATCATCCAAAGATATAACCCATGAGTTGGGCAATTCCTTAGCATCATTTTCATCCTTTCCCAAGATTGTGCAACATGCTCATGTTCAGGTTGCTTGAAATTCATGATCTGGGTACTAAGGGAAATAATTTTTGCGGGCGGAAAATACTTAGTGACAAAAGCATCTTTGCACTTATTCCAAGAACCGATACTATTGTGAGGCAAAGAAGAAAACCAATTTTTTTGCAGAATCACGCAAAGAAAACAGAAATAATTTCATCTTCACAACATCATTGTCCACATCTTTTTTCTTTTGCATATCGCATAATTCCACGAAGGTATTAAGATGGGACGCGGCATCCTCTTTAGGAGTACCGAAAAATTGATCTTTCATCACAAGATTCAGCAAAGCAGTATTAATACCACAAGACTCTGCAATAGTGGCGGGAGGAGCAAGCGGGGTGCCAATAAAATCATTGTTGTCGGTATTTGAGAAATCACACAACTTGGTGTTATCTTGAGTCATGATGACTACGCAACAAGATTGCACTCAAAAACAGATCCGGCAAGAAAACAGCGAACGAAAAAGAGGGCAAATAAAACGGCAATTTTTTGTGAAGTGGGGGAGAGGAAAACGAGAGGCAAATGGCAAATAATATAAATTACGAGAACATGGTATTTATGATTAGGAACCTGGTAGATGTTGAAGATCCTCCCCAGCAACGGTGCCACAAATTCCTTTTGATGTCTGCTAGGACTACGTTGGTATTTTCCCAAAGAGGAAGGGATGATACAGCACAGCGACAGTAGGTATTTCCCTCGGTGATGAGACCAAGGTTATCGAACCAGTAGGAGAACCAAGAAACACTATGTAATCAGCACCTGCACACAAATAACAAATACTCGCATCCTTGCGTATTAAAGGGGTTGTCAATCCCTTTCAGGTAGCGGCGCCAGAAATTGGCAAACGGACGTGAGAGTTGTAATAAGTTTATAGATCGAACGCCAAATAAAATAAATTGCAGAAAGGTATTTTTGTATTTTTGGGTTTAATAGGTCTGAAAATAAAAGGCAAATAAAATAGATCACAAAGGCAAATAATATGAGAAAGAGACCCGGGAGCCGTAGGTTTCACTAGTGGCTTCTCTCGAGAAAAATAGCAAACGGTGGGTAAACAAATTACTGTTGGGAAATTGATAGAACTTCAAATAATCATGACGATATGCAGGAAATGATCATTATATAGGAATCACGTCCGAGATTAGTATATCGACTCCTGCCTGCATCTACTACTATTACTCCACACATCGACTGCTATCCAGCATGCATCTAGTGTATTAAGTTCATGGAGAAACGGAGTAATGCAATAAGAATGATGACATGATGTAGACAAGATCTATTTATGTAGAAATAGACCCCATCGTTTTATCCTTAGTAGCAACGATACATACGTGTCGGTTCCCCTTCTGTCACTGGGATCAAGCACCGTAAGATCGAACCCACTACAAAGCACCTCTTCCCATTGCAAGATAAATAGATCAAGTTGGCCAAACAAAACCCAAATATCAAAGAAGAAATACGAGGCTATAAGCAATCACACATATAAGAGATCAAAGAAACTCAAATAACTTTCATGGATAAAAAGAGATAGATCCGATCATAAAATCAAAGTTCATCGGATCCCAACAAACACACCGCAAAAAGAGTTACATCATATGGATCTCCAAGAGACCATTGTATTGAGAATCAAACGAGAGAGAGGAAGCCATCTAGCTACTAACTACGGACCCGAAGGTCTACAAAGAACTACTCACGCATCATCGGAGAGGCACCAATGGAAGTGGTGAACCCCTCCGTGCTGGTGTCTAGATTGGATCTGGTGGTTCTGGACTCTGTGGCGGCTGGAATTGATTTTCGTCGACTCTCCTAGGGTTTCTGGAATATTGGGGTATTTATAGAGCAAAGAGGCGGTTCGGGGGGCACCCGAGGTGGGAACAACCCACCAGGGCGCGCCTGGGCCTCCAGGCGCGCCCTGGTGGGTTGTGCTCCCCTCGGAGCACCCCCAGGCGCTTCTCCGGCCCATTGGATGTCTTATGGTCCAAAAAAATCCACAAAAAGTTTCACTGCATTTGGACTCTGTTTGATATTGATTACCTGATGTAAAAAACATGCAAAAAACAGTAACTGGCACTTGGCACTATGTCAATAGGTTTGTACCAAAAAATGATATAAAATGATTATAAAACATCCAAGAATGATAATATAATAGCATGGAACAATCAAAAATTATAGATACGTTGGAGATGTATCAGTGACGTCCACGGCTTCTTGATCCAGCAAGAGGGTGACGT
Source organism: Triticum aestivum (assembly GCF_018294505.1). Taxonomy (NCBI): domain Eukaryota; kingdom Viridiplantae; phylum Streptophyta; class Magnoliopsida; order Poales; family Poaceae; genus Triticum; species Triticum aestivum. Next base: position 3,453 of record NW_025233505.1, on the reverse strand, counting down.
CCAGGGCTTTGCCTAAGCACTACGAAAATATGACCGAGGGTGTAAACGGTGGAGGGGGCGCCACACACGGCTAAGCAATCGTCGTGGTTCTATGTGGCGCCCTCTTGGGGGTGAGGGAGGAGCAGCCAAGGAGGTGCCCAAGTAGGCCGAATCCTACTTGGGGTCCTCCCCCAAGTCGCGCCCCCCTTTTCCTTTCTAGGAGAGCGGCGAAAGGTAGGGGAGGGTGGTGCCCCCCCCCCTTTTTCCTTTCTCCCGTGTGGAGGGAAAGGCAGGAGGGGCTAGCTGAGAGAGTCCTGGACTAAGGGGTCCTCGGGCGTCCAGCCTGTTAGCCATGGGCCGGACTGATGAGCTGTGAAGATACGAAGACCGAAGACTGCACCCGTGTCCGGATGGGACTCTCCTTGGAGCGGAAGGCAAGCTTGGCGACCGAATATACAGATTCCTTTCCTTTGTAAACGACCTTGTGTAACCCTAGATCCTCCCGGTGTCTATATAAACCGGAGGACTTAGTCCGGAAAAGACATACTCATTACCATAGTCATACAGGCTAGACTTCTAGGGTTTGGCCATTACGATCTCGTGGTAGATCAACTCTTGTAATACTCATATTCATCAAGATCAATCAAGCAGGAAGTAGGGTATTACCTCCATAGAGAGGGCCCGAACCTGGGGTAAACATCATGTCCCCTGTCTCCTGTTACCATCGACCATAGACGCACAGTTCGGGACCCCCTACCAGAGATCCGCCGGTTTTGACACTGACATTGGTGCTTTCAATAAGAGTTCCACTGTGTCGTCCCCAAAAGGCTCGATGGCCCCTTCAATCGTCGACAATGACGTTGTCCAAGGAGAAACCTTCCTCCCCGGACAGATCTTCGTGTTCGGCGGCTTCGCACTGCGGGCCAACTCGTTTGGCCACCTGGAGCAGATTGATAGCTACGCCCCTGGCCATCAGGTCAGATTTGGGAGCTTGAATTACGTTGCGGACATCCGTGGAGATTTGATATTCGCCGGATTCGAGACCGCGGCGACCGCTCCTAGTCACCTTGACGAACATGACCTAATACTGTCGTCAGACGGCATCCAGGAGATAGCTCCTGTGACCACTCTGGCCTTAGATCCAGAGCACACTGCGGCATCCAAGGATTGGAGGCTCAACCCCACCACGGAGGCCATAGATTCCCCGGCGTTGGAGCCGCACATGGACTTAACCTCACGCAATACTCGTGTCACCGGAACTACGGACTCTTCTCCGGGTATAAGTTCCGAACCATGTGAGTTCGCGGATACCGAACTTGATCGCTTATCGATCTTCGAGTTCAGCGCCGCAGACATCTTCCAGCACTCGCCCTTGGGCGATGTGCTGAACTCATTAAAGAACTTGTCCTTGGCAGGGGACTCACAGCCGAACTATGTACGGTTCGAACTAGAGGCTGGTGATGGGGAATTTTGCTTCCCACCCGCCACCCACTTCATAGCCACTGTCGAGGATTTAACCGACATGCTTGACTATGGCTCCGAAGACATCGCCAGTATGGATGACGATGCCGACAAGGAGCAAGGCCAAAACCCACCATTCACTGGACGACGGATGGCCACTTCTTCCTACAACGTATACATGGTGGACACGCCTGAAAAAACTAACAACGATGACAAAGAGGATCCAGTTGAGGATTAACCTCCTGAGAGATAGCCCAAGCACCAGCTTCCTCGACGCCGCTCTAAGTCACGTCGTTCCAAAGACTACAGTACGGGCACCGGAAAAAATAATACTCCGGATGATGCCGAAAATAACGAAGACCCCATCAAGGTAACCTCCGAACAGGGGGGACGGGAAAATGGGCGAGTTAGCCCTGACGAACAAGCCATACACGGAGAGTCGGAGGACAGTAATTATCTTCCGCTCTCCGAGGAAGAGGAGAGCCTCGGCAACAAGGATTTCATCATGCCTGAGGAACCTCTTGAGCAGGAGCGCTTCAAACAACGGCTAATAGCCACTACAAGGAGCCTGAAAAAGAAGTAGCTGCAGCTTCAAGCGGACCAATATCTGCTGAATGATAGATGGACCGAAGTCCTGGCCACCGAAGAATACGGCCTTAGTGGCCCAGCCAAAAGCTACCCAAAGCGTAGATTGCTACCTCAGTTCGATGACGAGGCGCTGGAGCCCGTACCATCATCGCACAATGCGGCAGCTCGACCACAACTTGGTCCGGATATAGCGGCAACTCAAGCCGAACACCAGACCGCCCCACCTCACCGTAAAGGCAAGCATAAAACAGCTCGGGGTTGTACATATGACCTTCAACAGGACTTGAACAGTAGAGCAGGACACGCAAGATCGATCTACGGATCGCGAGGACGTGCCTCGACACGCGACGACGGCTACCTTCGGACATGACAAACCTAGCCACGCCCGGGCCGAAAACCGCAAATGGACTCCATCAGAGGTACGTCGCAGTGTGGCCCAACATAGAGGCACCGCACACCCTCTTTGCTTCACAGATGAAGTAATGGAGAATGAATTCCCAGACGGGTTCAAACCCACGAATATCGAATCATACGACGGAACAACGGATCCCGCGGTATGGATCGAGGACTTCCTCCTCCATATCCACATGGCCCGCGGAGATGACCTTCATGCCATCAAATACCTACCACTAAAACTCAAAGGACCAGCTCGAAACTGGTTAAACAGTCTGCCGGAAAATTCTATTGGCAGCTGGGAAGATTTGGGAGACGCCTTTCACGACAACTTCCAATGTCCGGCCACCGAACGCCGATGACTTAAGTCACATTGTCCAGCAGCCCGGAGAGTCATCCAGGAAGCTCTGGACTAGGTTCTTAGTTAAAAAGAACCAAATCGTCGACTATCCGGACGCGGAAGCCCTTCCGGCCTTCAAACACAGCGTCCAAGATGAATGGCTTGCACGCCACCTCGGTCAAGAAGGACCTAAATCCATGACAGCCCTTACCGCTCTAATGACTCGCATTTGCGTGGGAGAAAACAGTTGGCTCACTCGTAGAAGCAACAGCGCCAGTGACTCGGGCACTTCCGAAATCCGAGACGGCAATGGCAAGCCACGACGAAGCAAACACAACAGTCGCAATGATAATGAAAGATCACGCGACAGAGGGTCAACGAAGGATTCAGCAATCCCAAACCCGGTCAATGGAAAAAGCCATTCAAGGCGAACCAAGACGGACCATCCAACCTAGACAGGATATTGGACCGACCCTGCCAGATTCACGGCCACCCCGGTAAACCAGCTAATCATACCAACAGAAGTTGTTGGGTCTTCAAGCAGGCCGGCAAGCTCAACGCCGAACACAAGGGGAGGAGGCCACCAGGCGATAGGGACGACAGACAGGTTCACCAACCAAATACCGGGGGCCAGAAGCAATTTCCCCCCGAGGATCGATCAATCCCGGAGCGGAAATAGCAGTTCGGCTTCC
>NW_025233504.1:0-8033 GCF_018294505.1 Triticum aestivum | reverse complement strand
GTGTGAGATGATGGTGTTGTCTTGGATCAAGTCAGAGGACTTGACACGATTGAGATGGGTTGGTGCCCTCTCTGTTTATGATAAATGGGTTGGTGCCCCTTTCTATTTATGTTGATATCTGTGACCAGATCTTATGGTTACTTGAATTCTCTTGATGCATGCTTTATAGGATGTTGAACATGTCCTGCACTCAAAACTAGCTTTATGCAAAACTTTACCTATGTCATGCATTACTGTACTTTGAACCAAATCATGGGTTGCTTGCGAGTACATTCAAAGTACTCATTGGCTTGCCACTGGTTATTTAATTGACCAGGCATGGGAGAACCGGAGTTCGAAGAAGAGTTCTTTGGAGACGATCATGCGAACTAGGACGTTCCCAGTCAGAATGCCTGTAGGGTTAAGGCAGATGGCATGGGTTCTACTTATCGACGACGATTTCCGCTGCTATGTTTCATTTGATGTTCAGCCCTTAAGGCTTTATCGATGTAAGACTTGACCATGTTGGTCACTATTTGTGTAAGACGGTATGTATGGATGTAAGACTCTTGTTATTCAGCTTCTGTGTGTTCAGTGAGCACTGATCTCTGGGATCACTGTACACGTGCATTCGGTGATCACGGCTTGCGAGTCGGGGTCCCCACAGAGCTGGTATCAGAGCCATCCTGACTGTAGGAAGCCTTAGTTAGCACGGACGTTAGTTAGAGCGAGACTATCCACCAGGTTACCCATATACCTATGTTTATGTTAGTATCCCAAACATAGGTCACATTCCTTTATTGACCCTTTCCCTTCCACTTTTTGTAGATGGCCGCCGTACCCGAGGACTTCCTGACCACTGGGTTTCCTGTGCTTCTTGAGGATAGCCTCAGGGAGTGCCAGTTCACTCGAGTCCCCACCTTCTCCTACCACGAGCACTGGGTCGACAGCACCAAGAGGGAGTATCACGTGGAGGTAGTCGTGAGGGCGAATGACGCCCCGACGAGCTGGTTCTTTGAGGGACCCCAGATGGCGACACTGCTTCTCGCCGTGGAGACTGCTGCCCTCAAGGCGCTGACTCGCCTCCGGGATCTCCTGCCAGAGATGGCGAGAGAGCCAGCCACTCGTTACCTGCCTTATCGTAAGGAATGTGATGACGAGAGCAGCGCACCAGCACCACCCTTGGACGAGGGACTTTCTCTCCGCTTCCAGACCTACTTCAGCTTGTGTGCCGACAGTCTGGCACAACACCTGGCCTCGGAGTCGACGGAGCTTCGGAAGGAACTCCGCGAGACCAAGGAGCTCCTCCGCATAGTTCAGATGAAGGCAGACAGGATCAAGAAGGATGGAGCGCCCCCTGGACAGCCCGCAGTAGCGTATCGAGGCGGACGACCCCCACAGGTCGCACATGCCGAGGGACCACCTCAGCCACGCCGTATGACGGCAAAGGAGTACCGCAACCTCTTCAAGACGCCACCAGCAAAGCAGCGCCGTGTTCTGCTCCTTCACTCCCCCGCTTCCTCGAGCGATGAGGAGACCAAGACAGATGAAGATGAGGAGGAAGATCCAGAGGAGCCAGAATACCCGACCGAGCATTCCACCACTTAGACTCTGTTCAGGACTAGGATAGGCTAGCTCGTAGCCTATGGTAGGATAGGTCGTGTACCCCTTTTGCGAAGTCGAGTCCTTGTAATGGTTCTTGTGAAACCATGTTATGTTGCGTTTGCGTTCAGCTTGCTTTCATGAAGTCGTACTTTCCCTTCGGGAACTTGTAAACGACTACATTCCTCATTTGGTTTTAATGCATGAGTTTGGCCCTTCTGGCCTTTGTTTAACTTAAATTGTGTCACACCACCCCCTTACTAGGCATTCCATCTATACTGCTTTCCCTCATTGTTGTTCCCAATCATGAGACCTTGACCGCTCCAACAGGATGCCTGTTGTAACACGTACTGGTACCTCTACCCAGCCGCAAGAAGCCGGAGGTTCTGCTGAGGCCGGAGCCAGCCAGGACCAAGCCCAAGGACAGACTCCACCACCACCACCTCCTCCAAGCATGGATATGGCTCAGCTTCTCCAAGCCTTTCGAGAGGAGCGCCAAGCCAACACTGCAGCCCTCCAGATGATTGCTCAGGCTGTCAACCGCCAGCCGGCGGGGCACAGCCATGGACGTTCCACACTGGTGGAATTCAAGAAGCATGCACCACCCACTTTCATCGAGACTGCTAAACCCCTGGATGCAGACGACTGGGTCCGCACCATTGAGGATCTGCTGGCACTAGTCAGATGCACTGAGGACCGTGATAAAGTGGCGTATGCTGCCCACTGTCTCGGGGGGACTGCCAGAGCTTGGTGGGATGGATTCAAGGCTATGCATGTTGAGCAAGACATCACTTGGGACACCTTCAAGACGGAATTCCGCAAGGCCCACATCCCTTCTGGAATCATGGCCATCAAGAAGCATGAGTTCCGAGCCCTGAAGCAAGGTAGTAGCACTGTCAAGGAGTACATGCAGAAGTTCAGTGTTCTCTCAAGGTATGCCCCTGAGGATGTCAGCACTGATGCTGCCAAAAGGGAGCGCTTCATGGAAGGCCTTAACCAGACTCTGCAGTACTCGCTTGTTGTGTGTGACTGCCCAACCTTTCCTGATCTGGTGAACAAGGCACTCATGCTTGAGGACAAGCGACGTGCCTTGGATGACACTCGTAAGCGCAAGATGATCAGCAAGGGTAGCTCCAGCAACCAGAAGCCTCGCCCGTGGCAGCCAGCCCCGGTCAAGCCAACCTATCAGCAGCCAAGAGCTCCTGCACCTCGCACCAACTATCCACCTCAGCAGTATGCCAACCCCAGGCCAGCTTACAACAACCCCAATAACAATGCTGGCAAGGGCGTCGTCCCCAATCAAGTCACTTGTTTCGGATGTGGACAGCCAGGGCATTACTCCAAGAATTGCCCCAACAAGAAACCTGACGCCCCGCGCCCCAATGCGCAGAACCCGGGACAAGGCCGTGGAATGCCACCAAGGAACCAAGCTCCCCGCAACTTGCCCAACAATGGCAGGGGTCGTGTGAATCATGTCACCGCGGAAGAAGCCCAGGAAGACCCGGACGTCGTGCTGGGTACATTCCTTGTCAATTCAGCACCCGCAACTGTTTTGTTTGATTCTGGAGACACGCATTCTTTTGTCACCCAAAGTTTTGCATTAAAAAGTGGCATGACCCCTACACCCCTGAATAACCCTATGGTGGTACAAACCCCCGGAGCAGAGATGAGAGCCAAGATAGGATGTAAAGGAGTCGGGATTACCATTAACGGGGTAGACTTCCTAGCAGACCTTATCATCCTAAAATCACAAGGCTTGGATGTGATCTTGGGAATGGATTGGCTCAGCAAGCACCAAGGCTTGATTGATTGCGCCAACCGGACGGTCACTATGACCAATGACCGAGGAGTCAAAGTCAAATTTGCCTCCAACCCCTCTTCTGCTCAAGCCAACCAAGCCAACTGTCTGACTGAAGTTGGATTGGAACAAGTGCCGGTAGTATGCGAGTATCCCGATGTTTTTCCTGATGAGCTACCAGGAATGCCTCCTGATCGAGACATTGAGTTCATCATCGAGCTCATACCCGGAGCAGGACCCATCTATAAGAAGCCTTATAGGATGGGATCGGAGGAGTTAGCAGAATTGAAGAAGCAGTTGGAAGAGCAGTTGAGGAAGGGATTTATCCGCCCTAGTGCCTCCCCTTGGGGATCACCTGTTCTGTTTGTGGCAAAGAAGGACGGTACCATCCGCTTATGCATTGACTACCGCTCCCTCAACGAGGTTACAATCAAGAACAAGTACCCACTTCCCAAGATTGAAGATCTGTTTGATCAACTCAATGGGGCCAAGGTGTTCTCCAAGATCAACCTCAGATCTGGGTACTACCAACTGAAGATCAGACCCCAAGATATTCCGAAGACGGCATTCGTAACCAGATATGGCCTGTATGAATGCACGGTCATGTCCTTTGGGTTGACCAATGCCCCAGCTTACTTCATGTATCTCATGAATAAGGTCTTCGTGGAATATTTGGACAAGTTCGTCGTCGTCTTCATTGATGACATTCTTGTCTTCTCGAAGTCGGAAGAAGAGCACGAGCAACACTTGAGGATGGTCCTAGACAAGCTTCGAGAGCACCAACTGTATGCCAAGTTCAGCAAGTGTGAATTCTGGCTACGTGAAGTTGGATTTCTGGGACATGTTCTAACAGAAGAGGGATTGTCAGTCGACCCTGCCAAGATAGAAGCCGTGACTGAATGGCAATCCCCGAGCAATGTGAAGGAAGTCAGAAGCTTCCTCGGACTCGCGGGATATTACCGCAAGTTCGTTGAAGGATTCTCAAGCATTGCCCGACCCATGACTCAGCTCTTGAAGAAGGACAAGAAGTTCGAATGGACGCCGAAGTGCGAAGAAAGCTTCCAGGAGCTGAAGAAGAGGCTAACCACCGCTCCAGTTCTGGCCACACCAGATATACACAAGGAGTTTGTGATATATTGTGATGCGTCAAGAATCGGACTAGGAGGTGTTCTGATGCAAGAAGGCAGAGTCGTGGCCTACCTTTCAAGGCAGCTACGACCTCACGAAGAGAACTACGCTACTCATGACCTTGAGCTAGCAGCAGTGGTTCATGCCCTGAAGACTTGGCGACATTACCTCTTGGGGAAGCGATGTGAGGTATACACGGATCACAAAAGTCTGAAGTATATTTTCACTCAGAGGGAATTGAACATGAGGCAGAGAAGATGGCTGGAGTTGATAAAGGATTATGACCTCAGTGTTCAATACCACCCTGGAAAGGCTAATGTGGTAGCAGACGCGTTGAGCAGGAAGGCTTGCTCCTTGAATGCTATGCTAAAGCACAAGCTACCCGCCTTGTATGAAGAACTTGAAAGCTTCGGGTTGGAACTGGTTGCACCAGGATTCTTGGCCAGCCTCGAAGTTAAGCCTACCTTGATGGATGATATCAAGAAAGCTCAGAAGGGGCATGAGAGTATTGAAGGCATCAAGAGGAAGATCAAGGCAGGCAAAGCCTCAGGATTCTCAGAAGATGAGGAAGGAATTGTGTGGTTTGGGAATCGCATCTGCGTGCCCAACAAGGTTGAGCTCAAGAACCTGATCTTGCAAGAAGCTCATGACAGCCCATATTCCATCCACCCTGGAGGCACCAAGATGTATCAAGACCTGAAGGAAAGATTTTGGTGGCACGGGATGAAAAGGGAGATTGCCACATATGTTGCAAAATGCGACGTATGCCAGAGAGTCAAAGCTGAGCATCAGCGACCCGCTGGATTGTTGCAACCCCTTAAGGTGCCTGAATGGAAGTGGGACAGAGTCGGGATGGACTTCATCACCGGTTTACCTAGGTCAAGCAAGGGACATGACTCAATATGGGTCATCGTTGACCATTTGACCAAGGTGGCCCACTTCATTCCTGTCAAGACGACCTACAAGGGGAACCAGTTAGCCAGTCTCTACATCAACCGAATCGTGAGCCTTCATGGTGTTCCCAAGGAGATTGTGTCAGATCGAGGAACCCAGTTCACCTCAAGGTTTTGGAAGAAATTCCAGGAGGCTATGGGGACCAAGTTGTCCTTCAGCACTGCTTTCCACCCACAGACCGGAGGTCAGACCGAGCGAGTGAATCAAATACTCGAAGACATGCTCCGAGCCTGTGTCTTAGCTTATGGAGCTAAGTGGGAAGATTGCCTCCCTTTCGCCGAGTTCTCTTACAACAACAGTTATCAGGCCAGCCTTCAGATGGCACCATTTGAAGTGTTATACGGGCGGAAGTGCCGTACACCTCTCAACTGGTCGGAGACCGGAGAAGGACTTATCTTTGGGCCTGATATCCTTCGTGAAGCAGAAGAGCAAGTCCAGCTTGTCAGAGAGCGTCTGAAGTCTGCCAAGTCAAGGCAGAAGAGCTATGCGGACTCACGTCGCAGAGACATAAACTTCCGAGTTGGAGACCATGTCTATCTCCGGGTCACCTCTCTCAAAGGAGCCCAGCGCTTTCATGTCAGGGGAAAGCTCGCTCCGAGATACATTGGGCCCTTCAAGATCACTGAGCGACGAGGGGAGGTGGCTTACCAGTTGGAACTTCCACCTGAACTTTCTGATGTGCACAACGTGTTCCACGTGTCACAACTCCGGAAGTGTCTCCAAGTTCCAGACAAGCCCGACCTCTACAAGGACGTCAATCATCAAGCCATTGATCTTCAACCTGATTTGACTTATCGTGAGCGGCCCATCTGCATTCTGGATGAGGCTGAACGACGCACTCGAAGCCGCACCATCAAGTACTTCAAGGTCCAATGGAGCAACCACACTGAAGCAGAAGCAACTTGGGAGCGTGAAGACTACCTTAGATCCGAATTTCTGTATCTCTTTTAAGCCTAGTTTAGGAATCTCGGGGACGAGATTCTTGTAAGGGGGGTAGGTCTGTCACACCGTGCATTTTGTAACATTTCATTTTCATTATTAAAGCATGAAAATTTGGACCAACAAAAACTTTTTGCATTTTTTTTGGCTTTCATTTGGAGTTGGTTTTCTCTCTGTGTTTCTTTCAAGTGCTTCTTGAAGTCAACTACTCTGCCCTCTATATTCCACCTCCTTACCCCAAGCTCCTGACCAATGACCATGCCATGTGAATAGTGCTATATGGAGTTTTCTTACAAAAATAATTTGGCCAGAAAGTATTTTCTAAAATTAGTTTTCCAAAAACCCCTGAATTGAGGTTTGCACTACAAGTACTTGATTAAGGGCAGTAAAAATCTTTCCAAAAATATATTAGACTCCTATTAGATATAGTATGCCCAGGAACCACAAAAATATAATTTTAAAAGTTACTGTTCTATTTTATTTAAAGGCTTTTTCTTAAGGCCAGAAATGGTCTTTAATAGGAAAAAAATTACTTTACTGTTTCAAAAATATTTGACAAAATTTAGGGAAACTCATAGGACATATATTGTCCATATATAAGAGTTTCAACACCTGGTCATGTTCAAAATATTGGTCAAATCCCTCTAAAACCCTTTCTGGATATTTCAAGCTTTTGAAATATTTACAAAGGAAATATTCTCCAAAAATTCCAGGAAAATTCCATCATGTCACATATGACATATTAGATGATCTTGCCAAGTCTCATGACTTGGAGAACAAGATAACACCATCAAAACCCCTCAAAACTATCTGTGTCCCTTCTGAAGTTTGATCAACTTTACATTGCCAAGTATGTCCAAATGTGCTCAAACTTGGTGGACATGCTTCATTGGTCTAATGATGCATCTGGACCAAATGGCACAGGTTGGAGAATAGGAAGTCTTGGTCAAAGTGCCTCAAAACCCTCTCTGACCAGAATCAAGTTTGAACTACTTTGCACTACCAACTTTTTCTCCAGGACCCCAACTTTGGTGAGCCTGATCATGTGACCAAATAAGGCTACCACACCAAGTGGCACATCAAGGAGAAATGATTTACTCCACGGGATCTACACAAATCCATTTCTGCCGATTTCTAGGGTTTGCAAAAGTTGCATTGGCAACTTTGTCCAAATAAGCTCAAAATGGGTGGAAGGCCCTAAATATATGTGACATTTCACCCCTTGGAGTATCTTGGCCAGTGGGAGTCATTAGCTTACCCAAAACTCCATCAAACACCTTCTGGCAAAATACTAAAAAGCCTATTTTTGCCACTTTCACTAATCTCCTTGAGTTCATCTTTTTGCCACAACCCCTCCTCACTCCCCTCTGTCACTTAGACACTTTTCTACCCGAGGAAGCAATGTGGAGGAAGGAGGGAATCACGTTTGTCCTCTCTGGACAACAGCTTCCCTTCTCTCTCCCAGCCTCTCTCTCTCCCCTCTGCACCCCAGAGCATCCCAGGCTCTTTCCAGGTTTTGCCCCCTTCCACTGTAGCCTCCAGACAGAAAAGGACGCGCGCGCGACGCGGAAAACCCGCGGATGCCGGCCAAAGTCGCGCTCTGGAGCGCCTGCCAGAGCGCCGACCGTTGACA
>NW_025233503.1:5983-8034 GCF_018294505.1 Triticum aestivum | reverse complement strand
ACTCGTCTGTTACAAAGGGATTTCATTTTTTAAAACTTATTTGAACTCCTCACTTTTTGTGTGTTCAAAATGCACCATTCAAAGCCACATCATCATTTTTCAATCCTTTCTGACTTCATTTGTTATTTTTCATGCATTTACTAATTATTTTGAGCTATAAGACCCTAAAATTGAAAAGCATTTCAATTGAACTCTGAAAAGGATGAAAGTTGGCATGGTATCATAATTTCATCCACATAGCATGTGCAAGAAAGTTGAGAGGGTTACGGCAAAAACTGGTTGCACTTCGTGTACAAAACGGACAATCTCTTTCAAAGTATCAGGATTTCATACGGAAACTCGTCTGTTACAAAGGGATTTCATTTTTTTAAACTTATTTAAACTCCCGACTTTTTGTGTGCTCAAAATGCACCATTCACAGCCACATCATCATTTTTCAATCCTTTCTGACTTCATTTCTTATTTTTCATGCATTTCCTAATTATTTTGAGCTATAAGACCCTAAAATTGAAAAGCATTTCAAATGAACTCTGAAAAGGTTGAAAGTTGGCATGGTATCATCATTTCATCCACATAGCATGTGCAAGATAGTTGAGAGGGTTAAGGCAAAAACTGGATGCACTTCGTGTACAAAACGGACAATCTCTTCCAAAGTATCAGGATTCCATACGGAAACTATTCTGTTACAAAGGGATTTCATTTTTAAAACTTATTTGAACTCCTCACTTTTTGTGTGTTCAAAATGCACCATTCAAAGCCACATCATCATTTTTCAATCCTTTCTGACTTCATTTGTTATTTTCCATGCATTTAATAATTATTTTGAGCTATAAGACCCTAAAATTGAAAAGCATTTCAAATGAACTCTGAAAAGGTTGAAAGTTGGCATGGTATCATAATTTCATCCACATAGCATGTGCAAGAAAGTTGAGAGGGTTACGGCAAAAACTGGTAGCACTTCGTGTACAAAACAGACAATCTCTTTCAAAGTATCAGGATTTCATACGGAAACTCGTCTGTTACAAAGGGATTTCATTTTTTAAAACTTATTTGAACTCCCGACTTTTTGTGTGCTCAAAATACACCATTCACAGCCACATCATCATTTTTCAATCCTTTCTGACTTCATTTGTTATTTTTCATGCATTTCCTAATTATTTTGAGCTATAAGACCCTAAAATTGAAAAGCATTTCAAATGAACTCTGAAAAGGTTGAAAGTTGGCATGGTATCATCATTTCATCCACATAGCATGTGCAAGAAAGTTGAGAGGGTTAAGGCAAAAACTGGATGCACTTCGTGTACAAAACGGACAATCTCTTCCAAAGTATCAGGATTCCATACGGAAACTATTCTGTTACAAAGGGATTTCATTTTTTAAAACTTATTTGAACTCCTCACTTTTTGTGTGTTCAAAAAGCACCATTCGAAGCCACATCATCATTTCTCAATCCTTTCTGACTTCATTTGTTATTTTTCATGCATTTAATAATTATTTTGATCTATAAGACCCTAAAATTGAAAAGCATTTCAAATGAACTCTGAAATGGTTGGAAGTTGGCATGGTATCATCATTTCATCCACATAGCATGTGCAGGAAAGTTGAGAGGGTTACGGCAAAAACTGGATGCACTTCGTGTACAAAACGGACAATCTCTTTCAAAGTATCAGGATTCCATACGGAAACTCGTCTGTTACAAAGGGATTTCATTTTTTAAAACTTATTTGAACTCCTCACTTTTTGTGTGTTCAAAATGCACCATTCCAAGCCACATCATCATTTTTCAATCCTTTCTGACTTCATTTGTTATTTTTCATGCATTTACTAATTATTTTGAGCTATAAGACCCTAAAATTGAAAAGCATTTCAAATGAACTCTGAAAAGGATGAAAGTTGGCATGGTATCATAATTTCATCCACATAGCATGTGCAAGAAAGTTGAGAGGGTTACGGCAAAAACTGGTTGCACTTCGTGTACAAAACGGACAATCTCTTTCAAAGTATCAGGATTTCATACGGAAACTCGTCTGTTACAAAGGGATTTCATTTTT
>NW_025233503.1:3028-3504 GCF_018294505.1 Triticum aestivum | reverse complement strand
GTTGAAAGTTGGCATGGTATCATAATTTCATCCACATAGCATGTGCAAGAAAGTTGAGAGGGTTACGGCAAAAACTGGATGCACTTCGTGTACAATACGGACAATCTCTTTCAAAGTATCAGGATTTCATACGGAAACTCGTCTGTTACAAAGGGATTTCATTTTTTAAAACTTATTTGAACTCCTCACTTTTTGTGTGTTCAAAATACACCATTCACAGCCACATCATCATTTTTCAATCCTTTCTGACTTCATTTGTTATTTTTCATGCATTTCCTAATTATTTTGATCTATAAGACCCTAAAATTGAAAAGCATTTCAAATGAACTCTGAAAAGGTTGAAAGTTGGCATGGTATCATCATTTCATCCACATAGCATGTGCAGGAAAGTTGAGAGGGTTACGGCAAAAACTGGATGCACTTCGTGTACAAAACGGACAATCTCTTTCAAAGTATCAGGATTCCATACGGAAACT
>NW_025233503.1:2085-2662 GCF_018294505.1 Triticum aestivum | reverse complement strand
AAAAGGTTGAAACTTGGCATGATATCATCATTTCATCCACATAGCATGTGCAAGAAAGTTGAGAGGGTTACGGCAAAAACTGGATGCACTTCGTGTACAAAACGGACAATCTCTTTCAAAGTATCAGGATTTCATCCGGAAACTCGTCTGTTACAAAGGGATTTCATTTTTTAAAACTTATTTGAACTCCTCACTTTTTGTCTGTTCAAAATGCACCATTCAAAGCCACATCATCATTTTTCAATCCTTTCTGACTTCATTTGTTATTTTTCATGCATTTACTAATTATTTTGACCTATAAGACCCTAAAATTGAAATGCATTTCAAATGAACTCTGAAAAGGTTGAAAGTTGGCATGATATCATCATTTCATCCACACAGCATGTGCAAGAAAGTTGAGAGGGTTACGGCAAAAACTGGATCCACTTCGTGTACAAAACGGACAATCTCTTTCAAAGTATCAGGATATCATCCGGAAACTCGTCTGTTACAAAGGGATTTCATTTTTAAAACCTATTTGAACTCCTGACTTTTTGTGTGTTCAAAATGCACCATTCAAAGCCACGTCATCATTTTT
>NW_025233503.1:0-1583 GCF_018294505.1 Triticum aestivum | reverse complement strand
AGTTGGCATGGTATCATAATTTCATCCACATAGCATGTGCAAGAAAGTTGAGAGGGTTACGGCAAAAACTGGTTGCACTTCGTGTACAAAACGGACAATCTCTTTCAAAGTATCAGGATTTCATACGGAAACTCGTCTGTTACAAAGGGATTTCATTTTTTAAAACTTATTTGAACTCCCGACTTTTTGTGTGCTCAAAATGCACCATTCACAGCCACATCATCATTTTTCAATCCTTTCTGACTTCATTTGTTATTTTTCATGCATTTCCTAATTATTTTGAGCTATAAGACCCTAAAATTGAAAAGCATTTCAAATGAACTCTGAAAAGGTTGAAAGTTGGCATGGTATCGTCATTTCATCCACATAGCATGTGCAAGAAAGTTGAGAGGGTTAAGGCAAAAACTGGATGCACTTCGTGTACAAAACGGACAATCTCTTCCAAAGTATCAGGATTCCATACGGAAACTATTCTGTTACAAAGGGATTTCATTTTTAAAACTTATTTGAACTCCTCACTTTTTGTGTGTTCAAAATGCACCACTCAAAGCCACATCATCATTTTTCAATCCTTTCTGACTTCATTTGTTATTTTTCATGCATTTACTAATTATTTTGAGCTATAAGACCCTAAAATTGAAAAGCATTTCAAATGAACTCTGAAAGGTTGAAAGTTGGCATGGTATCATCATTTCATCCACATAGCATGTGCAAGAAAGTTGAGAGGGTTACGGCAAAAACTGGATGCACTTCGTGTACAAAACGGACAATCTCTTTCAAAGTATCAGAATTCCATACGAAAACTCGTCTGTTACAAAGGGATTTCATTTTTTAAAACTTATTTGAACTCCTCACTTTTTGTGTGTTCAAAATGCACCATTCAAAGCCACATCATCATTTTTCAATCCTTTCTGACTTCATTTGTTATTTTCCGTGCATTTAATAGTTATTTTGAGCTATAAGACCCTAAAATTGAAAAGCATTTCAAATGAACTCTGAAAAGGTTGAAAGTTGGCATGGTATCATAATTTCATCCAGATAGCATGTGCAAGAAAGTTGAGAGGGTTACGGCAAAAACTGGTTGCACTTCGTGTACAAAACGGACAATCTCTTTCAAAGTATCAGGATTTCATACGGAAACTCGTCTGTTACAAAGGGATTTCATTTTTTAAAACTTATTTGAACTCCCGACTTTTTGTGTGCTCAAAATGCACCATTCACAGCCACATCATCATTTTTCAATCCTTTCTGACTTCATTTGTTATTTTTCATGCATTTCCTAATTATTTTGAGCTATAAGACCCTAAAATTGAAAAGCATTTCAAATGAACTCTGATAAGGTTGAAAGTTGGCATGGTATCGTCATTTCATCCACATAGCATGTGCAAGAAAGTTGAGAGGGTTAAGGCAAAAACTGGATGCACTTCGTGTACAAAACGGACAATCTCTTCCAAAGTATCAGGATTCCATACGGAAACTATTCTGTTACAAAGGGATTTCATTTTTAAAACTTATTTGAACACCTCACTTTTTGTGTGTTCAAAATGCACCACTCAAAGCCACATCATCATTTTTCAATCCTT
>NW_025233502.1:0-8034 GCF_018294505.1 Triticum aestivum | reverse complement strand
CATGGGGGAGGATCCCGGAGGGGCCATCATCGCCATGAAGGCCAAGGACCAGAGGGAGAACCTCTCCCCATCTAGGGGGCAGGCCATGGAGGAGGAAGCACAAGGGGGAGAACCTCTCCTCCTCTCTCTCGGTGGTGTCGGAGTGCCATCGGGAGGGGAATCATCGTCGCGGTGATCGTCTTCATCAACATCACCATCATCATCACCATCCACATCTCTTTTACGCGGTCCACTCTCCCGCATCCCGCTGTAATCCCTACTTGAACATGGTGCTTTATGCTACATATTATGATCCAATGATGTGTTGCCATCCTATGATGTTTTGAGTAGATATCTTTTGTCTTTGGGTTGATTGATGATCTAGATTGATACGAGTTGTATGGTTTATTTTGGTGTTGTCCTATTGTGCCCTCCGTGTCGCGCAAGCATGAGGGATTCCCGCTGTAGGGTGTTGCAATACATTCATGATTCGCTTATAGTGGGTTGCTTGAGTGACAAAAGCATAAACCCGAGTAAGGGGGTTGTGGCGTATGGGATAAAGAGGACTTGATGCTTTAATGATATGGTTAGGTTTTACCTTAATGATCTTTAGTAGTTGCGGATGCTTGCTAGAGTTCCAATCACAAGTGCATATGATCCAAGAAGAGAAAGTATGTTAGCTTACGCCTCTCACTCATATGAAATTGCAATGACGACTACCGGTCTTGTTAACAATTGCCTAGGATAATTCCGCACACCGATCCATCATTATTCCATACTCGCTATATATATTATTTCGTAATATATTCTAACTTTATGATAACAACAACTACTTTTATATTTTAGCTCTCCGATATCATGCAAAGTTATCCTCTTTATACCCACAACGTAGTTTTATTTCTCGTATCTAGTTGGAAGCAAACGTCCGGTGTACGTAGAGTCGTATCAGTGGCAGATAGGACTTGAGAGAATATTGATCTTACCTTTAGCTCCTTGTGGGTTTGACACTCCATATGTATCACTTCCACCTTTGGAAATTGCTACGATGATTCCTTGCACTTGGGGATTATCAGCCCTCCGCCCCGTCAAGCCCGAGCCGGAGGAGACACCGCTCGGGCGTCGTGCGCGGAGCGGCGCCCTCGTCATCAACGAGCCCTCCTCTGTGACAGCGCCGACGAGGCGCTCCCTCCGCCTGGTCTGGCCGAAGCCCGAGCCGGGGTTGCTCCCCGTGAAGCCGGAGCACGCCGGCATGGTGGCCCCCAACGACGAGTCCGCCCTCAAATGGGTGGGGGAGGACTACGTCCGCGAGCAGGTGCGCCGCCAGCGTCGGGCGTACCTGGAGACCCAAGCCCGGGCCCGTCGCCGTGCCGAGGAGGGCGGCATTATCGTCATCGACAGCGACGACGAGGTCGAGGCCGGTCCGTCGAGCGCTGTTCGCGACCCGGGCGAGGGGTGCAGCAGGGACACCGCGGGCGAGGCGCACGACGACGACGACTACACCCGCTTCTACAGGCTTCTCGGCATGTAGTCGGCGGTGGCGGCAGTGGCTAGGCTTTTTAGTTCGTTTTTAAGTTAGTTCATGCGTGTTTTTAAGTTTTTGTACAAATTTGGACGAAAAATGACCGAGTTCATGCAAAGTCGCCGAGTTTGAAAAAAAATAAGACGAACTTCGCCGAACCCGCGGCGTCCATGGACGTGTGATTGGGAGCGAACCGAACCCCAGGGGCCGAACTAGCGCCGGCTCGCACCCATGCCGCTCTTTTTCGGCGCCCTGGGAGCCGAACGGCTGGAGATGCTCTAAGTGTGGAAAGGAGCTCCCCTCATTATAAGGAATCTGATAGTACTACCAGCTTGCCAAGTGCCTAGCTACTTAAAGATGTTATTTCTTTATTTTGTTTTCCCTATTCCTCCGATTAGGACATGTTGTCATTTAAGTGAATTTGTGTAGCAATCTATTTGACAAATGATTAATAAAGTAGCTTGTAAGTAGCAGTATAGTGTGGCCACATACTACGTATTCATTAGTAATTTGGTACTCTAGTCGTGCTTTTCCAGCTAGTGATTATTTTTCTTGCTTGCTTCGGTCACAATCTTGTCCAACATTTTTACATGGCATAGGATGACACACGCAAACATCAGCTTGATCCTAAAATTTGATTCTTTTTGCTTTATCCCCTGACAAATGGATATTAAATCTGAGTACTTAGTATTAACTGCAAGTGTCATTCTGGTTCATAGGACATTCTGAATCTGAGTACTTTGTAGATGTTCAAAGAAGCTTGAAAAAATTATATTCTTTTCGCAAGCAACGTGGTCTCGATATTATTATGCACACTGCACATACAATATGTTGGTTGATATTTCATCTTAATCCGTTTATATACTCAAAATTATTCTATTGAAAATGTAAACTAGTGTTAACTTAATTTTTTGTGTAGTTCAGTGAACATCAAGTTATGGTATCTGACGGCGATGCGGAATGGAGAAAAAACATAAGTAGGGCTAGTGATCGTCCTCTTGTAGTTCATCTTATTTGAAAGTATCTCTGCCACGGACATGGCAATTGATAATTCAAGTTTTTTCTTTGTTGTGAACAAACTTGAACTATGATGGTTTAGGCCAACACTTGGTCGCAAGGAAATTTGGACCGACCGATATTTGAATCTTTGTGAACTGATGGTTATCAATTGTAATATTTCTTAAAATTCTAGTTTACAAGAATTCTGAAATTTTGTATATGTTTTTGAGAATTTTTTGTGGAATTCTTATCTATGGTCTATTGTTATGTATAGAATTTTGTATGAAGGCTGTGAATTTTGTATGTACAAGTCTATTGTTATCAATGTGCTGAGGTGTGAAATTTTGTATGTACAAGTCTATTGTTATTTGTGTGCTGAGGGGTCAAGTCTCTGTTATTTGAGGGACTTTATTCCCTCGCCCTTGTTGTCATTTGGGCACCCGGGGCAGTGGGAACTTCTCCCACGTGGTGGAATGGATCTCATGTGCACAGGAAAATTTCCTCTAAGAGCGTCTCCAACAGGCGCAATGCGCGGCGCGCTAAAATAACTTTTACAATGCTGAAATAGCATCTTTTTATGCGCAACAGTGCGCTGGCTCTAGTGGCCGCTGCAAAATATTGCACGCGCGAGCAGCTCCAGCAGGCGCTGCAAAAAACGGCGCACACAAGCAACCAGAGCACATACGAACAATGTTTGAAACAACATATAAATTTAAAATTCAACGATACAAATAGCATAGTTTAACCCAACACCACAAACTAGTCAATACGACACAAATAAAAATAGATAAACGATACTACGGTGCAAATATTCTAGAAACTACCCGTCGCCGTCCTCGTCGCCGTCCTCCTCCTTAGTGGTGTAGTCCGACGACAGAAACGCATCATCCCACCAAAGATCGTTGTCGTCAAAGGTCGACGCAGCTCCCAATCCGCTCACACATGCCCGCCCGATCCGCGGCTCGCTTTGCGCTCCTCTCCACCCAGAAGGCATTCTCGGTGGCGACGTCATGCAGGAAGCGCTGGCGCCACTCCGCCATGGCGTACTCATCTGCCTCGGCGATAAGGAGGCGGCGCTCCTGCCTACGGTGTTCGCGGCGGTCCTCGTCGGTTATTAGCCGCGGTGGAGGCGTGAGGTCATGCGCCTGTTGGCATGTCGGCGCGTCGTCCAAGTTCATCTGCGAACGTGGTCTCGAGAGGCGCCACGCCGGCGCGTCGTACGCGCGGACGGCCTCGTTGGCGGTCTCGAACGTCCCGACACCGAGACGCACGCCACCGGAGCGAAACTCCACGTAAAGCGTGCTGGAGGGGCGAGCGTTGACGCCACGGTAGCCGGAGCTGCTTCGGGCGCGCAGTGGCGTGTCGACAACGGGGGAGAAGGCGCGCGACAGTGGCGGGGCGCTAGATGCGAGGAAGAAGGGGATGGCGGGGAAGAAGAAAGGCACTGGAGTGGCGGTTGGCGGGCTCGGGCATGTGCGATTTTTTCCCGCACGCCAGAGTCTCCCGCGCCTGCTGGAGCGCGTCCAACCGCTCCGCGCGCGATATATATCACCGCTGTTGGAGATGCTCTGAGGGTTTATTTCCCAGGTTTCTTCCTACTCAACAATGAACCCGAAGTGTTGGTCGATTTTACTTGCCGGTATTATCAGCACTGCATTCGATTGATGCTGCCGCATCTTTACTGTTACTGTACGTCTAAGAACGAGTTGGCAATATGCACCTAGTTTTACTGTTACTGTCATCTCGTTCTACTACTATTCCCTCTGTCCGTGTTTTTAAACTACACTAGTGTCAAAAGCATTCTTATATTATACTAGTGTTAAAAACGTTCTTATAATTACATTAGTATCAAAAACGTTTTTATATTATGGAACGGAGGGAGTAGTATATAACATAGTAGTATATAACATCTGGATTTGCACGGCACTAAAGCCGCCTATAGAAGGATCAACATTTGTCATCGTAGAAACGACATGGTTGCATGGCAAACTCCTGAGACGCACCAGTCTAAAACACTCAAACAAGGAGCATTCATATCCGTTACAGGAACAAAGCAAAATTGTACTTGAGCGGTTGAGCCTAGACCTACTACTGGTTTAAAAAATTTAAAGTCTCAACTCATCATACGGGGAAGAACATTCCAATGATTGATGGCCATAAACATCAGCCATGCATGTTACTTAAAAAAGAGGGCATCAAGAAATACGGCGCAGCTTTGAGAGCACGATCAGTGCTTCGTGGAGACCATGGTACAGGATTTCTTATCTGAAAGCAAATGAGGCTGCTGGATGTTACATCCCCCAAAACTCCAGTTCACGCCTGGCGAATTCTTTCATCTGCTTCTGGCTACGGAGATCTGGTAGAATTATCAAGGAGATGATAAATGTGTAGTTTAGGATCATGCACAGAAGAAACATATTTAAGTTCACAAATATACTTTCAATTTAACAGAATGGTGACAAGACATCAAGCAGATTATATGCACACAAAAACATGTAGCTTTTCGGGGAAGGTGGAACAAGACAATATGCAGCTTACCTCCGTCAGCAAATAACACAGAAACACACAAGCAAGTAATAATACCGATAACACAAATAAATACGAAATGTTATCTGAAGAGAAGGTATGACTCACAAGCACTCCCACTGCGGCGGACATAAATTTTCTTGAGGGGTATTCCATTTGCCCTAAACAAATTTGCCAACTTATGAACTCTCCCATCATCCTTTGAGCATGTAATCTTCACCATTTGAAGGTCTTTGCAAGTAAATGATCTTCCCTGTAGTTTGATACCTGTTTCTGATGCCTTTCTGGTATTGAAGTTCTTTTGCAGATCAAGAAAGTTGTTAAGCATGTGTTCAGGTACTCAAAACTAAAAAATAATCAAGTAAGCATAAGCCCCAAATATGCAATTACACATACAATTTTAAGTTGGAGAAAGAGCTTCTGTATATTAGGTGAGTGCTGCAGCAAGAAAATTAATGCATCAAAGTCTGCAGTCATACACCATTCGCCAAGGGACAGGGTCTTCAGGTTGCCAAAAGTTGGACACATATTCAGTTCCCTACTCAGAACCACCTACACATTGCACATAAATGAGTTTTCAGCAAATAAACATAGTAATTTGAATCAATTTTATATTTCATATACTGAATACAAGAGGTTTATTTAATATGCAGAGAAGAAAACAAACATACCCACCACGAAAAAGAAATTAAGACATATAGTAATATGTACCATGATTGGCACCTATTGGTAAAATATGATTCATCATTCTTTTCTGGTATGCAGACTCAAAATAGTTAATTACAAAATGATTTAAACAGTAATCATTTAAAAACACACACTACTGCAAGAATAAAAAAATAAGAAACAATAATCTGAAATAATAAATAATGCTCTCTTGAAGCTGCATACTTTCATATCTCATTGATTTCACCTACTACATTTGATGATGAAATAAGCTAGTACTAATTTCTTGATCTAAACTCTTCTCCAATTCAACTGTGCCTTTCTAACCAGGGGTTGCTACTTATGTAAGAAATGTGCTCATTGGACATATATGTGTTCCGTTGGGAGTAACATAAATTTCTTTCGCAAACCTCAGAAATAGCTGTTAGAAAAACAATTATGGCTATATAAGGAAAAAAATCATACTCAAAGATAGAGAAACCAGTAAAAGGTGATGACAGCTATACCTCTCCAGCATCAGTCAACAACTCCAAAGTTCTAGCACTTGAAAGAGACTCAAGAACATGACGTCCACCTAAAATCTTCCTATCATTGCATTCTCCGTTTCCACCATAGTTACCATCTTTACTGGAAAGATGGCCTTTACCTTTGCAGCCATACTTTGCATCATTTGCAATCTCACTGTATTCATAGGTATTGTCATCGCTATCGATATCACTGCCATAATCAAAATTATCCTTGTAATGACCGTGTGTGTAACTTTCTTCAGCAAAAGTATGTCCATATCCAAACCTTATAAAATGATCATATCCAAAATCATCACCCAAGGAAGAGTCATCATGAATCTTAGAGCTCTCTGTCCAATCATTATCATCGCTCCCATCCCCGTCGTCATCAGTAGTTCCATCACGGTCATCTTCATCACTGATGTGTTCAAAGTCATCACCCAAGAAAGAGTCATCAAGTATGATAGTGCCTGTGACCAGCGACCCCAAGTTCTTGAACGATGGGACCCGGACGTAAGGCGTGGTGAGGCGCAGAAGTAGGAGGTTCGGGGCAGCAATGGAGAAGGCGCAGTTGATCTTGCACTTGAGCAGGATTAAGTTCTTCAAAGAGTCGGACACAATCCCAGGGCCTGTCACCAGGCAATCCTTCAGATCCAGCTCCTCCAAAGACTTGCAGCTGGTAGAGAGCTGCTTGAGCATATTGTCGTTGAGCCTGGCATACGACAGCTTCAGGACCTTGAGGTGGCAGGAGACGAACTGCACGCGGTCCAACGACGCGATCTCCGAGCGATGCCCGGCGAGATGGATGACCTGTGCGTTGCGGTTGATGGTGGCCCTGATCCACACGTTGGCGTCTTCCTCGTAGTAGCCCGCGTCCTCGTCGTCGGACCGCAGGCGGAGCGTGCCCACTGGCGCCGACGCGTCGCGGAGGAGGAAGAGGCGGTGCACGAAGTGGCGGAACTCCTTCGGCGGGTCGGCGTCGCGGCCGGAGGAGTGGCGCAGGCGGAGGTCGACGCAGGGCGCGGACGCCCAGAGGTGACGCCACCGGCGCGCGAGCACGCAGGTGCGGACCGCCTCCCACGCCTTGAGGGACGACATGATGCGGTGCAGGAGCGCGTCCGGGAGGGCGCTATGGTGGTCGGGCTTGGCGGCGGCCGGTCCGCGGGATCCGGGCTTGAGGCCGGCGCCGCGGCGCGGCCCCGGGCGCTGGGTGGTGCTTCGGCGCATTTCGTCGAGCAGAAGACCTGCATGTAGGGTTTAGGGTCACCCCGGCGCAGCCTTGTCAGCCAGGATTTTGAACTCTCGGGGCAAGGAAGGGGATACGGAGACGATGAGATCGGGGGGAGGAAGGGACGGAATGGAATGGAACATACGGACAGAGACTCGGCGAAATGGCGGGAGTTTGTTGCCGCTTTCCGGTGGCGGCTGCTTGGGAGTGAATTGTGGAGTGGGATGCCGTAAACTCGTCTTTTCTTATTTATTTAATTTGCGGGGGAAAATAATTTAGTTTTTTCTTATTGTGAGAGTGAACTCCACTTGTATCCCCTTTTGTAAATTTGTGGCAGTGTATACGAAGAGACGCTAGACCTACTGACATCTTCGTATGTAATTTAGCGTTACGGATCAGCACCACATTCAACCTCTCTCCCCTACCCGCATCGCCGACATAGTCATCTTATTCTCCCCCCTTCATCGGCAGACACCCCCCGCCCCCTCTCAACCCTCCTTAGTCCCCGCCGCCACACTCAACCTCATCTACCATGTCGGTACGGCCGCGTCCTCCTCAGCAAGACCTAAGAGGCCCGCGCCGAGAAAGTTCTGCGAGGAGGTGTGCGACTA
>NW_025233501.1:0-8034 GCF_018294505.1 Triticum aestivum | reverse complement strand
TTTTCTGTGTTTTTCTATTTATCAATTTTCTTTCGGGTTGTTTTCCTATTCGTTTTCAATGTTTTCTATTTTCAGCCCAATGTAAATTAGATTAAGCAATTTAGCCCAATAAGAAATGGTCCAAACAGCGGCTGATTCCGGCCCAAGTGTACTCACGCTCGGATCTGGCCTGGTGAGCCCAGGTCGATATCAGTAGAGCCCTCGCGAGAGTGAGAGAGGGATCGACCGAATCCCTAATCCCCAATCCCCAACCTCGAATGCCGCCATGTCGCCGTCAATGGATGAGTTGCGTCGGCCGCCCGAGTTCGACCACATGTTCACGGACGAGGCGTGGGCCAGCATGACCCAGGACACGCGGCGCCGGATCGTCGACATCTCGTGCCGGGAGGAACAAGAGCCCACCCAAGAGGAACGCCGCATGCATCAACTCATCGCCGGCGCCGGCGGGCCCTGCAGCGTCTTCACCGACGCCTTTGCCTTCGCTGAGGTACTGGATTTCGCGGACAGACATCACCAGGAGGCGGAGCGAGAGGACTGGGAGGCGGTGCTGCAAGGGCGGCATTACGCCGACGAATGCGCAGATGACGATGAGGACGGCAAGACGACGACGGCGCAGACCGTGGACACCCGGCGGCCGAACCACCATATCTCCGAACAAACGTTGTCCAGGGATATACAGAAATCAAAGGCTTTTCTGTGGACTCGATACCACCAGCTACACCTCCTACACCGACCCTCACCAGGTAAGCTAATTTTATGTTTCACAACCAAATCTTTTTACCAATCAATACTAGCTTTCTTCTTTCTTTCCAATCTGATGATGATGATACAATTGGTAGTATGACCCAAACTTCTTGATTTATTCAGCTCGGCCAGGTCCGATGAGAATGAGATACGCTTCGTGTGAATTTGGTGGTGATGACAGAGATGCCCACACAACCCTGTCCCTATGCTACAGTTCCTTGATGTCATGGCCGAGCTGTATTCGAAATCTTACTGTTTCGTCAATTTTATGCGTGACAATATGGTACAATCGAATAATATCGAGGTCTATGGCGTGATCGCAGTAAGGGATCACCTGGATTTCTCACGCAACTACATTTTCCATTGCTCTAGAGAGAATGCACAAGCAATTGACCCAGTACGTAATCCTTCCTTCTTTCATATACATCATTGATGTTATTTATGGAGAATAATCAATATTAAGTCTCTTCCCTACATTTTAGAAAGGTGGCTATTTATGCCTGAAGAATCCTGCAAGAGGAATACTCGCAACATGCTGCTTGATCGAAATTGATATAAAGGCGAAGGCCAAGGTGGTTGATGAAGACTTGAGTATTGTCTCCGGTTGCCTGAAAGCATGTGAACAGTTTGACCCGTGGAGACTGCACCATGTCGATGATATCAACGGCAAGATTACACTGGAATCCTATTTGCTATTTTAGCCTTGGTGTAAGTGTGCACAAGAAGATGCTGATTACTGCTGTAATCACTAGAGATACTAAGCTCCCTAGAAATAGGGAGCCCATGGTTGACCCCACTTGTATGTGGGAGTAAGCGTTGGTTTAAACTGAAGTTTTTTAGGGGTGCAAGCTGGATCCAGAAATGTGTTTTGTGTGTCGCTTGTGCAAGATTTATCAACATGTATTTCATTTTGAGTCCAAACGTGAAGCCACCAAAGCCCAGGCACAAGCTGGTTGGCTCAAATCGATGCCTTCAGACCTAACTCTGGCACATGCACACATCTGACATTCTCCTGTGTGCCGTAGGCTGTATCTTGCCAGTGCCGACCGCCGCCCAGTGTAAGGTGGTTTTTGCATTTGTGGCCCCATATGTCAGAAAGTGGATCGATTGTGGGCTACGGTTGATTTTTTATTCACACATTGACGTGGCGCTACTATATTGATCAATAAACAAATCTTTAAAGTCATGAATAATTTATAAATTCATGATTTTTTTGAATTTATGAACATTTCCGAATTTCGGGAACTTCTATTGCAATCTGATAACATTTTCCGGATTCATGAATATTTTTTTTATTCAAGATTGTATTGCGAGTAACATTTTTTAAAATTCCCAAACAATTTAGGAATCCCGAGCAGTTTTTTTTAAATCCGTAAAACATTTATAAATTCATGATCATTTTCTAAATTTGTGAATATTTTAAATTTTTTTCTTAACATTTGAAACACCTTAACAACTGTTTTTTGTTTTTTCTTCTCTTTATTTTTTCCTCCACTTCTTTGGGTGGGCTCAGGCCTAATAGGGGGACTGGTAGCCAACCGAAGCGAACGTCCCAGTCGTCCTTCGAAGCGTTGCATGTTGAATGGTACCTCCTGTGCATGCGGGTTATTTCGCTGTCGGTGGAGGGGCAAACCAGTTTTCTGCTTTGTGCGTTTGTGAGGGGGTGGTACCAGCTTTTTGGTTCTGTGGCGAGCAATTGGGTCACCGCTTTCTCCATCTTCCCCACTTGGTTCTTCGGGCAATGGATTCGTGGTGAAAGACCGACATTGTGTTGGCGCCGGGAGAGCTAGAACAAAAAAAATCAAACGTTGAAAAGCCAAGACAACATGGGAACCTGTCGGAGAACCATTATAGATATGTCTCATTGCACTAAACCTAACCTCATTACCTCAAGTTTGGGAGGCAACTACGTAGTGAGATTAGGGTCTTTTTGGGGATGAAAACCAATGTAAGGGGAGTGATTCTGAGAGCAGAGGCACAAGTGAACTGGGGTGCATGGGGCGTGCGACGTACATGGGTCTAGGGCTATGCCTGCACGTGCGCAAAGTAGGTAAGTTAGAGAAAAGAGATGTCTATTTCTGTGCAAATGGTTTGATAATCAATTTTGTTTATGTAGAATAAAAACTGGCAATATACCAACACACAAACAACTATAGATGGAAACATCAATCCAAACACCATAAACAAAGTAAACCAGACTACCTCTCAAGTCAGTTCAGTTTGGTTCTTTGTTTTTCAATGTGGAAATGCTCATCTTTCACCGTAATAGCCACACAAAAGTTAACTCACAACCGA
This sequence comes from Triticum aestivum, assembly GCF_018294505.1. NCBI lineage: Eukaryota > Viridiplantae > Streptophyta > Magnoliopsida > Poales > Poaceae > Triticum > Triticum aestivum. The sequence continues at coordinate 4,995 of NW_025233501.1, read as the reverse complement.
GAAACGGCGCGGCAAAGCGCACGTCACCATCTAGTAATGTTTAAAACCGGTTGATCCTAATTTTCTCGGTGATGGTGTAACGCTGACGATTCCATGGTTGATCATTTGGTAGATGCTCATTAGAAGTTATATGAATGGTCAATGTCACTTATTCGTGTATTCGTGTATTTGAAGGAGCACGTATGTATGATGACACAGATACATACATGCAATGCAACCACCAAGTTTACTAGTATGTTCTATAACTATATACGATTTGGACGTTAGTAATCTGATGCTTGATATAGATTTACTTATGCAAGTATAGATCTTGGTGTAGCTACCTACCACGTCCAAGATGTTCTGTTCTGGATCTTCCAGGCCACCGAATGTGAATATCGAGCCACCAAGCACGGCTGAAGAATGGCACGCCTTGGAATACTTCATTGGTTCGACTGCCACCCATGATGGCATCCTTGGGTCGTACAGCTCAACAGTGGCCACCCCTGCTCTAGCCTCAGGATTGTAACCACCAATCGAGTATCTGAAATCAACAAATGGAAAGGCAAGATAGGTATCTGCAAGTCATGACTACACCATCAACGATGCTTGGAGGCAAGTTTTGGTGGATCCTCCTGAGTTGTAAGAAAGAGCTAGCTCCATACTTGCATCTTCTCATCAAGAACTACCAGCATATGGAAGCATCTTTGTGTACTCATCCTTGGGAGCATTTTCGAGTGAGATTCCCTAGGATGAAGTCTCTCAGCGCAGCTGGCAACCAACACCATAATGGCTCTTAGTGAAGCTCATGTTCTACATGTGCCCAGCAACTCTCAGTTTGCGGATATCTTCACCAAAGGACTACCAACAACCGTCTTTCTCGATTTCAGATCTAGCTTGAACGTCTTGCAAGGCGACATTCCATCTGAGGGTGGTGTGAGTTGTACTCCCTCTGTTTTTATTTACTCCGCGTATTAACTTTGGTCAAAGCCAAGCTTTAACTTTGACTAAGTTTATAGACAAAAGTATTAACATATACAATAACAAATCAATACCATTAGATTCATTATTGACTGTACTTCCACATCGTATAAATTTATTATGATAAATATTTTTATTCTTTTCTATAAATTTGGTCAAACTTTAGAAAGTTTGACTTTAGTCAACTTTAATATGCGGAGTAAATAAAAACGGAGGGAATACACATTCTGTTGTATAGTGGTGTGTGTTGTACTTATCCCATCCTTCTCTCCTGGTTTATACTAGGATCCTAGCGTGTGCTGTCACTCCATATATATAAACCTGTGATGAATGCTAATCAATACGAGATATTTACTTCTTAACTGCTGCGAGAGGCAGCCCCAAGACCCCAACAGTGGTGGACTGTGGGCTGCCACAATTTCCTGCTAGGTGACGACGATAGAACGACGATCGACCTGCAGTTTGTTGAGATCTTGTGGCAAAAAAGAATTGGGGAGGAAATAAATTTTGTAGGATGAGGTAATCTCGGCTCAATGGAAATTGAAGACTTGCGGATTAGCTCCATTTTGTTGCCGTGATGGACTCCTGTTGGGGCCACATGTGCACCAGCGATTTTCCAGCCGCGTTATATTTTTATTCTTGACGCAATGACGTAATTTCATTCGAGCGAGCGATTTTGGCGAGATTAATTGGAACGAGGGGATTGCTGTACAAATCTCAGGGTAACAAATGGTACGGTAGTAATGGCTCCATCTTTTTAATGACCCATTTTAATTGTGCGAGCGATTATGGCGAGATGAATTTGATCGATCGGGATTCCCGTAAATCTGAGGGTAAAAAATGGCAGGTATTAATGGCTAATTAGTAACCGAAACTGCCTCGCTCCTGCCTATAAATACAAGTGGTGTGTCTGGCTTACCTTGCACCACACCAACTCGAGGACATTGTGCTTAGAGACAAGTCGCAGACATCCAAGATCATGGCTAGACCGGCAGCCCTGATTATGTGTGTGGTATTCATAGTGGTGGTGCCGCTGAGCGCGGTGGTGGCGGAGTTGGAGTGCAGACCGCAGTTGCTCCTGGCTTGCGATCCAGCCATCAGAGACGGCAAGGCTCCTACGACATTGTGCTGCTCGAACCTCCGAGCGGAGGAGATGTGCATCTGCAAGTACCGGCAGGATCCGACGTACCGGCGCTACATCCCTGGCCCTTACTTCCAAGAGACAACCACCTCATGCGGCATACATCTCGAGTGTCTATTTACATAATACTAGGAATATGTTATTCTACGTCTCTTTTACAATAATACACGGTAATGCATGCCTAGATTGTTTTCTACTACTCTGTCCCATAATATAAGATCGTTTTGCGAGCTATTTCAGCTTGCAAAACCATCTTAAGGAGGGAGTAGTTTATTATATTTTAAATCTATATCTATATCGATTATATATATATACTCCCTCAGTTCCTTGATGTAAGGTGTATAGATTTTTGAGAAAAAATCCGAAATATAAGGTGTATTGCATTGCACCACTCGTCTAAATAATGTTTTTGGGGATTTGATTACATTTCCTTATATTAGGCAAGCTCCTCTATCTTCTCATGTCAATTAGTTAGGCGCAATTTCGCCCAAAACTTGTGAAATTTTTCCTCCATGTCCGTTCTTTAATTTCCGTGCCAAAAACTATACAACCTATATTTAGGAATGGAGGGAGTATTATATATCTCTTCTCTATCTCTATTGGAGTACCTAAAAGAACCGTAAGGTTCCGTTTCCCCTCTTACGTCGCCCCACCTTTCGTCATGCCTCTCTTCGTACGACTCCCCACCCCTCCATCGATTTTTCTCCCTCCCTCCACCGGTTTTCTCCCTCCTGGTTTCCCTATTTATCGGTTTTTCAATCTATCTTTGGAATCACAGAAATCATGTATGGAAACCAATCTCTTAGTTGGTAATACAAACACAATTAATACAGACACAATCATTTCCTAGAAAAAAAATACAGACGCAATCAATTCATGTATGGTAACAAATATCTTCTCAATGACGGTGATCAATCTCCTTTCTTTTTTTAATCAATCTTCTTTTTTCTCCCATCTCTAATATTTACCTTAAAAAACGCAAGGTTCCTCTCCCACCTTACGCTGTCCCACCCTTACATCCATCCCTCTGTGTGCTATCCCCACCTTGATCTCCACCGATTTTCTCCCCCTCATGACTTTCTATTTAAATTGGTTTTGATCTGGCCGTACAAACTAGGATCAATCTTTGGTAATACAATCAATTCTCATATGGTAATCAATCTCTTATTTGCCAACGCATAATGCAATCAATTCACGCCAATCACGTACATATTCTTCTCTTCCTTATATCGGTTTATTTTCTTCCTTTTCTGCTTATTCATTTTTCTCTATATATATGTCTCCCTTCCATTGCAGATTTATTCTCATTCATCCCATGATTCTGTGCCTGCCGCGCTAGGACACGCAAGACCCTACGTGCGCCGCCGCTGGGATCCCGCTCGCACCGCGCCGGGAGTCCTCCACCCTCTCTAGGAGAAGAGGCCGGAGCACGATGACCAGGGAAAATCATTGCGTTGTCAAGTACTCGCCTGAAGTCTACGGCTCTATGCCACACACTCGAGGCCCAGATCCGTGTCTCCTTTGCGCACCTACATTGAGTGCTGCCGCCGAGCCCTTTTCTCGAAGTCATCGCCTGACCATCACTGCCGAACCGGGCCTCCCCACAAGCCTCCTGCCCTTCTCCATTCCAGCGTAGAACCATCACCAAGCCTTTTTCATCATCGAGTCACCAGGAGACGGGAAGCAGGAAGATGTCGCCGGAGGCCGTGCATCTTTTCCCAAGGATGGAGGTTGGCCAGACCACACGCTCCAGGCAAACGACTCGATCGTCAACTGCTAGAAGGAGGCGGTGGCGAGTGATTTATAAATGCTTTCATGTTTATAATTTTCAGTTATATTTCTTGTCTGCTTCATTGCCATATCTGATGTATTTTTTCCTTGATATAGTTACAGGGATCTTCAAGGGGCAATGCCCTGATGGCAAGCTAACATGCATGATGCAGTTATGTACTTTACTTGCTCCCATGAATATGTTTGTCATATTTCTCATGAAAATCAGACGATCAATACACACTGATTTATCTTAGCTATATTCTGTTCGTGTTTAAGAAAAACGTGAATTATTTGCGATCTAGAAGGGACTCATTATCCTTGGAAGACTAGCATTATGTAATATATCTTAGCTATGTATACTGTCTGAACTCTCTCTAACCAAACATACAATCTAGACATGTAGTATTACAGTTGGGTCGTTCAGATATTCCATAGAACATCACCCTTCTCACTATTTATTAATATTCCTTGCACAATACTTCTCAGTTTTTTTAGGTTTATAAGAATAATCTATGTCATGTTTTTAATCACTTCAGTTATTAGTGATGTTTTTTATACCATAACCTATGGCATATCTACTTTGTGATCTTGACCTTTACTCCACATTAATATAACCTAATTGTAAATTAGTTTGATGGATTGTATATCATCCTCTGACTTCGTTTGATTATAATACCGTCCTTGGTTACATATATAAATTTTGGTAATTTCCTTTTAGTCCTCTGCAAGTGAACTTACCTATTTTACAAAACTCAATTTTATTGTGAAGTTTGATTGTTCCTCTATTTGCGGCTGGCCTTATAGTCAGTTGTCCATATGAGTTCACACGGAACATTACTTATCGGATTCTATACAATGATGCCGGCAAGGAAATGGTCGAACAAGTTATTCATGAATATTTTGATTCCCGTTCATGGATGGAAATTCTGCATGTGATAAAAATTAAGAAAAATGGGACAGAAGATGTACAGAGCAACCATCAAAAGAGGAATCTCACAAACTTCACAATGGACCGCAAAAGATTGACTGAATGGTATCTTTCTCATTACACATCATTTGTTATGTTCGAAAAGATGAAGCGCCCCTTGATCAATGTAACCTGAAGAATATTTGTATGAGTT
>NW_025233500.1:6280-8035 GCF_018294505.1 Triticum aestivum | reverse complement strand
GGTTCATCCGATGAGATCATCGTGGAACATGTGGGAGCCAATATGGGTATCCAGATCCCGCTATTGGTTATTGGCCGGAGAGGTGTCTCGGTCATGTCTGCATGGTTCCCGAACCCGTAGGGTCTACACACTTAAGGTTCGGTGACGCTAGAGTTGTTATGGGAAGTAGTATGTGGTTACCGAAGATTGTTCGGAGTCCCGGATGAGATCCCGGACATGACGAGGAGCTCCGGAATGGTCCGGAGGTGAAGATCGGTATATTGGACGAAGGGTATTGGAGTCCAAAATTGTTCCGGGGGTACCAGGCTATGGCCAGCATGTCCGAAAGGGGTTTCGGAGGCCCCGGCAAGCGTTCAGGGGCCTTATGGGCCAAGGGGAAGGGGCAAACCAGCCCACTAAGGGGCTGTGCGCCCCTCCCAACCCCTCTCACGTAATGTGGAGAGGTGGGGGCGCCTCCCCTAGGGCAGGCACCCCTCCCGGCTTGGGGGGCAAGTTTCCCAGGGGTGGGGGTGCCCAAACCCATCTAGGGTTTCCTCTGTGGCCGCCGCCCCTCCCCTAGGGAACCCTAGGGCGCCTCCTCCACCCCCTTCCCCCTATATATAGTGAGGGAGAGAGAGGGCAGCCGCACCCCTGGCCTGGCGCAGCCCTCTCCTCCTCCAACTCCTCGTCCTCCTCCGTAGTGCTTAGCAAAGCTCTGTCGGAGAACCACGAGCTCCATCGCCACCACGCCGTCGTGCTGCTGGAGTTCTCCCTCAACTTCTCCTCTCCCCTTGCTGGATCAAGAAGGAGGAGACGTCCCCGGGCTGTACGTGTGTTGAACGCGGAGGCGCCGTCCGTTCGGCGCTAGATCGGATCTTCCGCGATTTGAATCGCCGCGAGTACGACTCCATCAACCGCGTTCTTGTAACGCTTCCGCTTAGCGATCTTCAAGTGTATGAAGATGCACTCCCTCTCTCTCGTTGCTAGCATCTCCTATATTGATCTTGGTGACACGTAGGAAAATTTTGAATTATTGCTACGTTCCCCAACAGTGGCATCATGAGCTAGGTCTATGCGTAGATTCTATGCACGGGTAGAACACAAAGTAATTGTGGGCGATGATTTGTTCAATTTGCTTACCGTTACTAGTCTTATCTTGATTCGGCGGCATTGTGGGATGAAGCGGCCCGGACCGACCATACACGTACTCTTACGTGAGACAGGTTCCACCGACTGACATGCACTTGATGCATAAGGTGGCTAGCGGGTGTCTGTCTCTCCCACTTTAGTCGGTTCGGATTCGATGAAGAGGGTCCTTATGAAGGGTAAATAGCAATTGGCATATCACCGTTGTGGCTTTTGCGTAGGTAAGAAACGTTCTTGCTAGAAACCCATAGCAGCCACGTAAAACATGCAACAACAATTAGAGGACGTCTAACTTGTTTTTGCAGGGTATGCTATGTGATGTGATATGGCCAAAAGGATGTGATGAATTATATATATGTGATGTATGAGATTGATCATGTTCTTGTAATAGGAATCACGACTTGCATGTCGATGATTATGACAACTGGCAGGAGCCATAGGAGTTGTCTTAATTTATTGTATGACCCGCGTGTCAATGAAAAACGCCATGTAATTACTTTACTTTATTGCTAATCGTTAGCCATAGTAGTAGAAGTAATAGTTGGCGAGACAACTTCGTGAAGACACAATGATGGAGATCATGGTGTCATGCCGGTGACGAAGGTGATCATGCCGCGCCTCGAAGATGGA
>NW_025233500.1:3050-4360 GCF_018294505.1 Triticum aestivum | reverse complement strand
GTATTAGATACCGGTTCGGTTGCTAAGTGTTGGTAACTCGAAATAAAAAGCTACGGAATAAATGGAGACTAACTAAAGGTGAGATGACAATATGTGTTGGAAGTGTTTCCAAGGTTGATGTGATCAAGCATCGCATGCTCCCTCTACCATCGAGATTGGTGTTAAACCTAAATAATTGTTATTTGGTGTTTGCATTGAGCATAGACATGATTGGATTATGTTTATCGCAATATGGTTATTCATTTAAGGAGAATAATGGTTACTTTGTTTATTTGAATAATACCTTCAATGGTCTTGGTTATATATGTTTATTTGAATGGTTTATTGAATCTCGATCGTAGTGATACACATGATCATGCCAAAAGATATAAGATAGTAATGATAGTACCACATACTTGTGGCACTGCCATCTGAGTCATATTGGTATAAAACGCATGAAGAAGCTCCATGTAGATGGATCTTTGGACTCACTCGTTTTTGAAAAGATTGAGACATGCGAACCATGTCTATTGATATATATGCATGAAGAAACTCCATGCAGATGGATCGTTTGGACTCACTTGATTTTGAATCACTTGAGACATGCAAATCATACCACATGGGCAAGATGACTGATAGGCCTCGTTTTCAGTGAGATGGAACAAAAGAGAAACTTGTTGGAAGTAATACATTTGATGTGTGCAATCCAATGAGTGCCGAGGCACGCAGTGAATATCATTATGCTCTTACTTCACAGATGATTTGAGTAGATTCTAAGTATATTTACTTGATGAAATACAAGTCTGAAGTAATTTCAGAGTGAAGTAGAAGATCGTCGTGGCAAGAGGATAAGATGTCTATGATATGATCATAGAGATGAATATCTGAGTTACGAGTTTGGTACACAATTAAGACATTGTGGAAATTGTTTCACAACTAATACCGCCTGGAACACCATAGTGTGATGGTGTGTCCGAACATCATAAATGCACCCTATTGGATATGGTGCATACCATGATGTCTCTTATCGAATTACCACTATCGTTTATGGGTTAGGCATTAGAGACAACCGCATTCACTTTAATAGGGCACCACGTAATTCCGTTGAGATGACACCGTATGAAATATGGTTTAGAGAAACCTAAGCTGTCGTGTATTAAAAGTTTGGGGCTGTGACGCTTATGTGAAAAAGTTTCAGGCTGATAAGCTCGAACCCAGAGCGTTTAAATGCATCTTCATAGAATACCCAAAATAGTTGGGTATACCTCCTATTTCAGATCTGGAAGCAAAAGTGATTGTTTCTAGAAACGGGTCCTTTCTCGAGGAAAAGT
>NW_025233500.1:0-2642 GCF_018294505.1 Triticum aestivum | reverse complement strand
TCTCTCGAAAGAATTGAGTGGGAGGATGGTGGAGACTTGATGAGGTTATTGAACTGCCACTTCAACTAGTGTGTAGCAGGGCACAAGAAGTTGTTCCTGTGGCACCTACACCAATTGAAGTGGAAGCTTATGATAGTGATCATGAAACATCGGATCAAGTCACTACCAAACCTCGTAGGACGAGAAGGATGCATACTACTTCAGAGTGGTACGTAATCCTGTCTTGGTAGTCATGTTGCTAGACAACAATGAACCTACGAGCTATGGAGAAGTGATGGTGGGCCCAGATTCCGATGAATGGCTCGAGGCCATAAAATCCGAGAGAGGATCCATGTATAAAAACAAAGTATAGACTTTGGAAGAACTACTTGATGGTCGTAAGGCTGTTGGGTGCAGATGGATTTTAAAAGGAAGACGGACAATGATGGTAAGTGTCACCATTAAGAAAGCTCGACTTGTCGTTAAGATGTTTTCCGACAAGTTCAAGGAGTTGACTACGATGAGATTTTCTCACTCCTAGCGATGCTAAGAGTCTGTTGGAATTATATTAGCAGTTACTGCATTATTTATGAAATCTTGCAGATAGGATGTCAAAACATTGTTTCCTCGACGATTTTCTTGAGGAAAGGTTGTATGTGATACAACCAGAAGGTTTTGTAAATCCTGAAAGATGCTAACAAGTATGCAAAGCTCCAGCAATCCTTCTAAGGACTGGAGTAAGCATCTCGGAGTTGGAATGTACGCTTTGACGAGATGATCAAAGATTTTGGGTTTATACAAAGTTTATGAGAAACTTGTATTTCCAAAGAAGTGAGTGGGAGCACTATAGAATTTTTGATGAGTATATGTTGTTAAAATATTGTTGATCAGAAATGATGTCGAATTTCTGGAAAGCATACAGGGTTATTTGAAAAGTGTTTTTCAATGGAAAACCTGGATTAAGCTACGTGAACATTGAGCATCAAGATCTATAAGGATAGATCAAAAACGCTTAATAGTACTTTCAAATGAATACATACTGACAAGATTTTGAAGGAGTTAAAAATAGATCAGCACAGAAGGAGTTCTTGGTTGTGTTACAAGGTGTGAGTATTGAGTAAAACTCAAGACATGACCACGGCAGAAGAGAGAGAAAGGACGAAGGTTGTCCCCTATGCTTTAGACGTAGGCTCTACAGTATGCTATGCTGTGTACCGCACCTGAAGTGTGCCTTGCCATGAGTCAGTCAAGGGGTACAAGAGTGATCCAGGAATGCATCACATGACAGCGGTCGAACTTATCCTTAGTATCTAGTGGACTAAGGAATTTTCTCGATTATGGAGGTGGTAAAAGAGTTCGTCGTAAAGGGTTACGTCGATGCAAACTTTGACACTAATCCGGATGACTCTGAGTAGTAAACCGGATTCGTATAGTAGAGCAGTTATTTGGAATAGCTCCAAGTAGCGCGTGGTAGTTGCATCTACAAGATGACATAGAGATTTGTAAAGCACACACGGATCTGTAAGGTTCAGACCCGTTGACTAATAACCTCTCTCACAAGCGAGATATGAACAAACCCCATGGGTGTTGGATTCATTACAATCACATAGTGATGTGAACTAGATTATTGACTCTAGTGCAAGTGGGAGCTGTTGGAAATATGCCCTAGAGGCAATAATAAAATGGTTATTATTGTATTTCCTTGTTCATGATAATTGTCTATTATTCATGCTATAATTGTATTAACTGGAAACCGTAATACATGTGTGAATACATAGACCACAACATGTCCCTAGTAAGCCTCTAGTTGACTAGCTCGTTGATCAATAGATGGTTATGGTTTCCTGACCATGGACATTGGATGTCATTGATAACAGGATCACATCATTAGGAGAATGATGTGATGGACAAGACCCAATCCTAAGCGCAGCACAAGATCGTGTAGTTCGTTTTGCTAGAGCTTTTCTAATGTCAAGTATCTTTTCCTTGGACCATGAGATTGTGCAACTCCCGGATACCGTAGGAGTGCTTTGGGTGTACCAAACGTCACAACGTAACTGGGTGGCTATAAAGGTGCACTACAGGCATCTCCGAAAGTGTCTGTTGGGTTGGCACGAATCGAGACTAGGATTTGTCACTCCGTATGACGGAGAGGTATCTCTGGGCCCACTCGGTAATGCATCATCATAATGAGCTCAATGTGACTAATGAGTTAGCCACGGGATCATGCGTTACGGAACGAGTAAAGAGACTTGCCGGTAACGAGATTGAACGAGGTATTGGGATACCGATGATCGAATCTCGGGCAAGTAACATACCGATAGACAAAGGGAATTGTATACGGGATTGATTGAATCCCCGACATCGTGGTTCATCCGATGAGATCATCGTGGAACATGTGGGAGCCAATATGGGTATCCAGATCCCGCTATTGGTTATTGGCCGGAGAGGTGTCCCGGTCATGTCTGCATGGTTCCCGAACCCATAGGGTCTACACACTTAAGGTTCGGTGACGCTAGAGTTGTTATGGGAAATAGTATGTGGTTACCGAAGGCTGTTCGGGGTCCCGGATGAGATCCCGGACATGACGAGGAGCTCCGAAATGGTCCGGAGGTGAAGATCGGTATATTGGACGAAGAGTATTGGAGTCCGGAATTGTTCCG
>NW_025233499.1:0-8038 GCF_018294505.1 Triticum aestivum | reverse complement strand
TAAAGTTTTCTAAGCAATTATCATGAATCATAAAACACTAGAAAGAAGAGACATGCCAACAGATTTCTAAGCAACAGGGTATAGGCTGTTGACGCCCTTGGTCTTCTTCTTGACAAGCCGTACAGATCTACGGGTCTCCAAATTGCCATCTCTTGGAGGTGCGTCCTTTTCCACTTGAATTTGTGTCTCTTTTTCCACTTGCATTTGCGCCTCTTGCTGATCATGCATGGATGGAGCATCTTCCCCATCCTCACTCACCCCATCATTATCCTCACTCTCACTATCAACAAATACATTCTCTTCAAAATCACATGACAAAAGAACAACGGTCAGTTATGAAGAGTAGGTAACTAGAGAAGCAACCCTTGCTTACTTGGGTGTCCTCGCATGAATGAGGAACAAAAACAGTACAGCTTAATGCTCTAGTTTAGATACTAAGGAATAAGTAATTTAAATACAACCTGATGCTCTAGTTTGCCAAAAAGACAAGTCAAAAATAATAATCTATTCTTGAGAAAGATACTGCGAAGCTTAGTTCTAGAACCACCACTTAATGGTACCGCTGAACATTGAAATTAACCATCGGTCAACATCTACTTAGTTAAATACACAACACAACTGAATTATTATTGGACGTACTATAGATCTAAATAAATGATCAATTCAAACATGAGATGCTTCTGCAAACATACAAGCGAGTGGTTGGAGGTGATGAAAAAAACTTTAATATTGCACACAAGCATCATCTCAACAGCTCAAAAACAAGCACACACCCCAGATCTATGGAACGATTATATATTTTAGGATGTTCAGAATAACGTTTGTAACCCACTTTTTTGTTGGACCAAAATAAATAGTACCAGATCGTGAGCATCCTTAGTGAATACCAGATGCATGTGTGTTTCAGATTATATACCAAACCAAAACATTGTGAGACTCCTTGGTGACTACCAGATGCATGTATATTTCAGATTAATAATCTCACTGTTGTACGTTCAACTCATCAAGACTCACTTTTTCTTAACCCCGTATGATATATGCATTTGCTGAGCCATTTACCAGGGACCTCTCCTAAATCTAAAGCAGCACAAGCAGACACAGATTATAACCAAGAAACAAAGCAACATCGATCTGAAATTGCTCAAGAACTGAAACTGCATACACGTACTGAAACTGCATCAAGAACATTTGTACCTTTCCAGTCAAGCGGACGCCCTCCATGCTGCTGCCGCTGCCCCGTGCTACTGCCTCCGTTGAACTGGTCGGCTCGCGCTCCATCAGCTCCGTTGCCGCAGCCGCCGAGCACCATGCTGCAGTCTTGGAGAAGGGCCGCAGCCGCCGAGCTCCGTTGCTGCAGTCTTCGACAGGAAGTGGATGGGGTGGAGGCGAGGAGATGTGGAGGAGGGCCGGAGAAGTGAGCGCCTTGGCCGGAGATGTCGAGGAGGGCAAGGAGATGTGGCCTGTGCGCAGCGGCGGCGCCGCACACAGGAGGACGGACAGGGAAAGAGCGATTTAGGGTTAGGTAGCGTGGGTTCGTGGTTTTGTCTCAGCGGAAGCCTAACTGGAAGGCTCTCGAAGCTGGGCCGGGCAAAAAAAATTTAAACTGGGCCAAATTATTCGGCCGATAGGCCCATATATCGGGCCCTAGCGAGACGGCCGAAATTTGGCCGAAATTCATTTTTTTCGGCCGAAAATCAAAACGCAGCTCCCAGCAACTATTTGATCCGATCCAATCGATCTGTTCGGGAGAGGGAATAGAAGCCAGCGAGGCTGGCCTATGCGGACGAGGCGGATGCGATGCGGGGGTGTGCCGATGGCGTGCGAAGTGCGGTGATTCTACTCGCAAAGCGGCACGATGCAGGCTGGCTCGACGTGGGCATGGCCGATTAATGTAGAGCAAGGCGACACAGCTTCCAGCAGGTGATTTAGACACAGGGAGATGGCGGCGACGCAGCTTCCAGCAGGTGATTCCCTTTTTTTGCGGGGTCCAGCAGGTGATTCAGTACATCACTTACCGTTCGTGATTAATCCAGGTACGTTACTGGAAACCTACACATGCTTGAGTTCATGCGCATGTGTGAAAATATGTTTTTCGTTAGGTTGCTTCTTCATCTTCGTCTTTCCTGCAGAATTTATTTCCCCTACAATTTGCCTCTCCCACCCAGTGATTCCAATGTGCTAATGTGTTTTCAATCTCAATTTTGTACAGGAAGTGCTCATCCTGTTTCTGGTTAATTGATTTGGGGAAATCTTGGAGGTTGATTCTTGTATCTTGGCTTGGAGTATTCTTCTCATGACAATCTGCAACAGCCGACATCCAGCTAATTAGTTCACGCAGACTGGCAGAGCTGATCCCTGTCGGAAATATTGTGTAATACGTGACAGCCTTGTAGTACTTGTGCCTCACGTATAGGATTAGGAGTAGTTGAGATTGGTTTCGTTTATCTCCTCTCTCTCTCTCTATCTCCCCATGTAATCCTCTCTACGGTTCAACCATCGTATCTCTGTAAACCTACGAGAGCCCAACTCTCGATCTATCAATAAATACATGCGGGCACCCATGTATGGGTGTTGAGAAGCTTCACCAAATCTAACATGGTATTCAGAGCCATCTTCTTCCTCCACATCTAGCTCTCCACCAGATCAAACCTAGCCGCCATAAAAAATTTCTCCAGATCATAATCCAACCGCAACCATGTCTTCCTCCTCTAGCTCGGCCTCTTTCTCCAGCTTGAACAACACAATCTCTGAACCCCTCAGCCGCACCAACTACATCCTATGGCGTGCCCAGGCTCGTTCTCAGATTATGGGAGCCGGCCTCTATGGGTATCTCGACCAAACAATTCCCCAACCTACCAAAACAATTTCATCCAAAAACTCTGAAGGAAAGGAACAGATCGTTCCGAATCCTACCTACACTCCTTGGTTGATCCAAGACTAGCAGATTGTAGCCTATCTGTTGAGAAATCTCTCCAAAGAAATCCTAGTACAGGTTGCCTCGATGGAAACATCGCATGCGATTTGGACATCCCTTGCAAACATGTTCACAGCCCACTCCGCATCCTGCGTGAATAACATCCGAATCTCCCTGACCAATGCCCACAAAGGTTCTCAATCTGCTGCTGATTATTTTAGTTATATGAGATCTCTTTTTGATGAACTTGCAGCCGCAGGAAGAACCATCGGGGAACCGAAGCTATTGTCCTTCATCATCGCGGGGCAGGACATGGATTACCAGCCCATCATCTCGGCCCTGGATGTCCGCGTCGAGCCCGTCTCCGTTGATGAGCTGTTTGCGATGGTGGCGAACTTTGATCAGTGGGTCGAGCTTTTCCATGGCTCTGGTGCAGGTGGCTTAAAATCCTCGGCCAACATGGCTGCGAGGAACCGCGGCGGCGGCGGCAAAGGCAACTACGTGGCTCGCCCAAACCCACCAATGGTGGTAGTGGCGGGTATCGCGGTGGTGGTGGCGGCAACAACGGCGGCGGCGGCTCCAACTACAACAAAGGCAGCAATGGTGGTGGTCCTGTCTACCACAACAATGGTGACCGCGGTCACAACTACAACAACAACAATGGGCGCCCCTTCTACAACAACAACCAGGGGCGCCAAGGTGGCTACGGTGGTGGCTACCACGGTGGCTATGGCGGCGGCAACAACTTCCAAGGTTATGATGAGTATGAGGGCAAATGTCAAATCTGTAAAAAGACTAACCATATAGCAAAAGATTGTCGTTGGCGCTATGAAGAAAACTCGCAGAAAAAGAGAGTTGCGGCCGCCGCAGATATGTCCTATGGTGTGGACACAAACTGGTATGTCTATACCGGTGCCACTGAGCACATCACCCCGACATGGAAAGGTTGACCATGCAAGAGAAGTACCCCGACCATGATCAAATCAACACCACAGCAAACGGTCAAGGTATGATGATAAGCCACGTTGGTCAATCTACTATTAGAACACCTCATAGCGATATTCATCTCAATAATGTCCTACTTGTTCCACATGCATCAAAAAGTCTTGCTTCTGTTCATAGAATCACTCTTGATAATGGGGTCTTCATAGAATTTCATCTGTTTTTCTTTTTGATCAAGGATCAGGCAACACGGAAGGTTCTTTATCACGGTAGATGCGTGGACGGTCTCTACCCATTGATTCCTACACTTTGCAAGTTCAATAAACAAGTCTTTGGAGCCATTAGAGTCTCTTCAGAAAGGTGGCATAATCGCTTAGGCCATCCGTCTTTTTCCACTGGTTATCAGATTCTTAGCAAGAATAAACTCCCTTTTGTTGGTGAGCGAAATTGTCAAACTGTTTGTGGTTCATGCTAGCGTGCAAAAAGTCATCAACTACCATATTCTATTTCTACTAGTGTGTTTGTTAAACCGTTGCAATTGATCTTTTCTGTTGTGTGGGGTGAAGGAAATATGCCCTAGAGGCAATAATAAAGTTATTATTTATTTCCTCATTTCATGATAAATATTTATTATTCAAGCTAGAATTGTATTAACCGGAAACATGATACATGTGTGAATACATAGACAAACATATAGTCACTAGTATGCCTTTACTTGACTAGCTCATTAATCAAAGATGGTTATGTTTCCTAACCGTAGACATGTGTTGTCATTTGATTAATGGGATCACATCATTAGGAGAATGATGTGATTGACATGACCCATTCCGTTAGCCTAGCACTTGATCGTTTAGTATATTGCTATTACTTTCTTCATGACTGATACATGTTCCCGTAACTATGAGATTATGCAACTCCTGTTTACCGGAGGAACACTTTGGGTGCTACCAAACGTCACAACGTAACTGGGTGATTATAAAGGAGTACTACAGGTGTCTCCAAAGGTACATGTTGGGTTGGCGTATTTCGAGATTAGGTTTTGTCTCTCCGATTGTCGAAGAGGTATCTCTGGGCCCTCTCGGTAATGCACATCACTATAAGCCTTGCAAGCAATGTAGCTAATGAGTTAGTTACGGAATGATGCATTATGTAACGAGTAAAGAGACTTGCCGGTAACGAGATTGAACTAGGTATTGGATACCGACGATCGAATCTCGGGCAAGTAACATGCCGATGACAAAGGGAACAACGTATGTTGTTATGCGGTTTGACCGATAAAGATCTTCGTAGAATATGTGGGAGCCAATATGAGCATCCAGGTTCCGCTATTGGTTATTGACCGAGAATAGTTCTAGGTCATGTCTACATTGTTCTCGAACCCGTAGGGTCCGCACGCTTAAGGTTTCGATGACAGTTATATTATGAGCTTATGAGTTTTGATGTACCGAAGGATTTCGGAGTCCCGGATGAGATCGGGGACATGACGAGGAGTCTCGAAATGGTCAGACGTAAAGATCGATATATTGGACGACTATATTCGGAGTTAGGAAAGGTTCTGAGTGATTCGGGTATTTTTCGGAGTACCGGAGAGTTACGGGAATTCGCCGGGGAGTATATGGGCCTTATTGGGCCATACGGGAATACAGGACAGAGGTCGAATGGAAGGAGGCGCGCAGCCCCCCTCTGGTCCGAATTGGACAAGGGGTGTGGCCCCTTTTTCCTTCCTCCTCTCCCACTTTTCCCCCTTCTCCTACTCCAATAAGGAAGGAGGGAGTCTTACTCCCGGTGGGAGTAGGACTCCCCTTGGCGCGCCCCTCCTAGGCCGGCCGCCCCCTCCCCCCTTGCTCCTTTATATACGGGGGCAGGGGGGCACCTCTAGGCACAACAACAATTGATCCCTTGGATCTCTTAGCCGTGTGCGGTGCCCCCCTCCACCATAATCCACCTCGATAATATCGTAGCGGTGCTTAGGCGAAGCCCTACGTCCGTAGTACATCAAGATCGTCACCACGCCGTCGTGTTGACGGAACTCTCCCTCGACACTCGGCTGGATCGGAGTTCGAGGGACGTCATCGAGCTGAACGTGTGCTAGAACTCGGAGGTGTCGTAGTTTCGGTGCTTGATCGGTCGGGCCGTGAAGACGTACGACTACATCAAACGCATTGTTCTAACGCTTCCGCTTACGGTCTATGAGGGTACGTGGATATTACTCTCCCCTCTCGTTGCTATGCATCACCATGATCTTGTGTGTGCGTAGGAAATTTTTTGAAATTACTACGTTCCCCAACAGTGGCATCCGAGCCCAGGTTTTATGCGTAGATGTCATATGCACGAGTAGAACACAAGTGAGTTGTGGGCGATACAAGTCATACTGCTTACCAGCATGTCATACTTTGGCTCAGCGGTATTGTGAGATGAAGCGGCCCGGACCGACATTACGCGTACGCTTACGCGAGACTGGTTTCACCGTTACGAGCACTCGTGCTTAAAGGTGGCTGGCGGGTGTCTGTCTCTCTCACTTTAGCTGAATCGAGTGTGGCTACGCCCGGTCCTTGCGAAGGTTAAAACAGCACTAACTTGACGAACTATCGTTGTGGTTTTGATGCGTAGGTAAGAACGGTTCTTGCTAAGCCCATAGTAGCCACATAAAACTTGCAACAACAAAGTAGAGGACGTCTAACTTGTTTTTGCAGGGCATGTTGTGATGTGATATGGTCAAGACGTGATGCTATATTTTATTGTATAAGATGATCATGTTTTGTAATCGAAGTTATCGGCAACTGGCAGGAGCCATATGGTTGTCGCTTTATTGTATGAAATGCAAACGCCCTGTAATTGCTTTACTTTATCACTAAGCGGTAGTGATAGTCGTAGAAGCAATAGATGGCGTAAACGACAACGATGCTACGATGGAGATCAAGGTGTCGCGCCGGTGACGATGATGATCACGAAGGTGCTTCGGAGATGGAGATCACAAGCACAAGATGATGATGGCCATATCATATAACTTGTATTGATTGCATGTGATGTTTATCCTTTATGCATCTTATCTTGCTTTGATTAACGGTAGCATTTTAAGATGATCTCTCACTAAAAATTATCAAGAAGTGTTCTCCCTGAGTATGCATCGTTGCCAAAGTTCGTCGTGCCCAGACACCACGTGATGATCGGGTGTGATAAGCTCTACGTTCATCTACAACGGGTGCAAGCCAGTTTTGCACACGCAGAATACTCAGGTTAAACTTGACGAGCCTAGCATATGCAGATATGGCCTCGGAACACGGAGACCGAAAGGTCGAGCGTGAATCATATAGTAGATATGATCAACATAGTGATGTTCACCATTGAAAACTACTCCATCTCACGTGATGATCGGTTATGGTTTAGTTGATTTGGATCACGTGATCACTTAGATGACTCGAGAGATGTCTGTCTAAGTGGGAGTTCTTTAGTAATATGATTAATTGAACTTAAATTTATCATGAACTTAGTCCTGGTAGTATTTTGCAAATTATGTTGTAGATCAATAGCTTGCATTGTTGCTTTCATATGTTTATTTTTATATGTTCCTAGAGAAAATTGTGTTGAAAGATGTTAGTAGCAATGATGCGGATTGGATCCGTGATCTGAGGTTTATCCTCATTGCTGCACAGAAGAATTATGTCCTTAATGCAACGCTAGGTGACAGACCTATTGCAGGAGCAGATGCAGACGTTATGAACGTTTGGCTAGCTCAATATGATGACTACTTGATAGTTTAGTGCACCATGCTTAATGACTTAGAATCGGGACTTCAAAGACGTTTTGAACGTCATGGACCATATGAGATGTTCCAGGAGTTGAATTTAATATTTCAAGCAAATACCCGAGTTGAGAGATATGAAGTCTCCAACAAGTTCTATGGCTAAAAGATGGAGGAGAATCAATCAACTAGTGAGCATGTGCTCAGATTGTCTGGGTACTACAATCGCTTGAATCAAGTGGGAGTTAATCTTCCAGATAAGATAGTGATTGACAGAATTCTCTAGTCACCATCACCAAGTTAGTAGAACTTTGTGATGAACTATAGTATGCAAGGGATGACGAAAACGATTCCCGAGCTCTTCGTGATGTTGAAATCGACGAAGGTAGAAATCAAGAAAGAGCATCAAGTGTTGATGATTGACAAGACCACTAGTTTCA